>NC_061118.1:68958687-69089633 GCF_002878395.1 Capsicum annuum | reverse complement strand
TACTAGGGTAAGAAACAAATCCCTATCTATTTTTGAGTAACTCTACTAGAACATTCTTTAACAATTACTCTACTGTGAAAACACCATTAGCTAACTCTAGCTAAATATAGTCCTGTAATTAATCTCTTAATCCCTAACCCCTTTATTGTAACTTTTCCCCAACAATTCTTCTCAATAACTCTAATGTGAATATCCCAATAGCTAACTCTATCTAATCACCAGATCAAAACACAAATAGAGAAATAACTACCCATACAACACCTCAGGCTGAGGAGTGGGTTTACACTTTTAGGCATAAAATACAAATACTTAATTAACCTAGAAACTAATACATTTTTCACTATGAGAAATGTAATTTCTAGGTTGTTGAAGCGTTGTCTTCAATGGTGAGAACAAGAAGTTTTTTCATGAAAAAGACCCTTTTTTAGAATATGCAAAAACTAGGTTTCTTTCCACATAATGATGTGTATATCTAAGGATGAGCATAAGAGAGAAAAGATTTCATTGGATGAAAAAAAAACCATTGCACTGCACTACTATGCTTACTAGAATGTCTGTATTGATCCAAATTAAACAAATAGAAAAAATAGCTATCTCTATGATCAGTGCTATACAGATTAGCTACCAAGTTCCTTCATCAGCTTTGTCAATTATCAAAACAATACAAAACATGAGGCACTAAATCCAACAATTTCTTTCTTTTTGATGATGACAGACTTGACTAGTAGATTCACATTTCCCTATACTTCTAGACTAGTTCACCCCATACTATGCCCTTTTATTATTAGTTCCCTCTCACACCAAGCTACAACATATCAGTTCTCCTTCTTTCCTAACTAAACCAAAATCACAACTTTGCCTTCCCCTTTTTGGTTTTAAAACTTTCAAGAAGTAAAATATGGTAAAATAAAAAATAATGAGTAGCTCAAGACCGACAAGGGTACTACACATAAAGAAGTATAAATTCAAATAAAAGCAGGGAAATATGATTAATTACTTGAAAGAGTAAGAAAAGGAAAGATTTGAACATGACTACATCACGATGCCTCATAGCAGTATATATCTATTAAGTTAACTCATCGCCCTTCTTCTTGAGTTCTGATCTTAGCTGCAAGTTGATCATTCTGGGATTTAAGGTCTTCCAAGGTATTTGAACTAGGACTAAGTCCTTGAGTTTTCTGAAGAGATTGGGCTTTTAAAATAACAATTCTGATTCCTTCTCACCGACTAGAGCAGGCATGTTCTCCAATTATATGGTGTTTTAATCCTATGTCATAATCATGCTAAAAATTATAGATGTTGGCACCACTCCCCCTTTCTTGGGTACACACTCACATTCTTCCAAAGTAGTAAAAGTGAGTGATTATTTCTTTGTAGAAAAGATCCTATAGTTGGGCTTTACCCTAAAATAATTAAACAATTTTTAAGAAGAAAACCATATCCAAGACCATTTTTCTTAGAGTGACATATCTTGGTAATATGTTCAATCATTATCCTTGGGAAAGTAATTTGGGCATAGAAATTGACTACCTCCATAAAGAACAGGTCTGCGATTGAGGCAACAGACTTTTCTTTAATTCTGGCATGCAATACTTTGTTCACCAACTCAAATAACAGTTAATACTCTATAGTTTCATTACCATCTTTTGTAGCCAAACTTATCCACCAATCTTTTAACCCCTTCACATGAACTTTTAAAATTAATACAAGGACTAATTTTGTTAAGAAAAACTTAACATCATTCACAGTCGCAACAAGAGATTCTTCCTTTCAGATATTAGTAGATCAACATATATATCTTGGGGATTTTTTTCGTATGGAACATAAAGTTTCTAAAATAGGTGCTTCTACTCTTGCATCTCATTTAATACTGTAATCCATTCCAAATATTTCAGCATCTGAGGATCAAACACCTGAACATTTAATACATTTTAACAACATAATTTTTCACTATTTTCTTTAAACTTAGGGTCCTCGGGTGGATACTGTATGCCGTTCTTTCTTTTGGATTTGGAAGTTGTAACTTTTTCTATTTCTTCTGCTACTTCAAATCTCTTCGTTTTTCTGGAATTTTCAGTTGATTGCTCTATAGAGGGTCCTTTAAAGACCTTTTGTTTCTTAAGCTCCTTCATTTGAACATTCTTTCCTCTCATAGATTCTTTTCTAGGAACTAAAACTTCATCATCAATCTCAAACTTATCCGTTTCTTATAATTCTCTTACACTTGTGTAAGAAAGTTCCTTAGCCAAACTACTCCTTTTTAGATTTCTCCTTTTATTAATTGACTTTTGATTTTTCTTCAGAGCACATTCATAAACTTACTCATTTTGGACCTGGTAATGTAAACTGCTCCCTTCTTAGGGTCTTTTGTAATTTTTGTAGTGGTGGATACCCTTCTTTTAAATACAACAACAAGGAGTAGATCTTATTTATTACCTACCATATTCATAGGAGTAGGAGTATAGGCATAATCCATGGTCTCATATGGAAGTTGAGACATTGGGGTATCATCCAATCTTGGAAGGGATAAGTGAGTAGAGAATCCAACTTGTGATAGTTCTTCAAAATTTTTGTTTGGTGCACTCTCCATTTCCTTCTTCATCTTAGTTAAGAAATTCTCTACTAGTTGAGTATCCTGAGTTGAGATCTCACCTTTATCAGGATAATCCTTATTAATCACATTTTCTTATTTCACATTTTTCTTAATATCAAAACTTGTCACATCAGATGGACCAAAATATAAACCAGGCTCTTCTATCATAGAATCATCACTAAGAGAGTTTCATAACCTTTTGACTCAAAACTTCAGGTTCTTTTTCCTTAGTATTCACTACGATCATGTCCCTAAATATCTTTTCATAGACTTATTTTGATAGATATAGAGAAACTCAGTATCAAAGGAAGTATCAGGAGCTAGGTTTTTTCTATCGATAAGATTAAGGATAAAGTGGTGGTGATAGGATCAGATGGCGTAGTTGAGGCCTTTTGTTCAAATTAAATCTTGAAAGGAACTGACAACATGAATGTTAGTGACAAGTCATAGAGAACAAGAGCAAGTATCTTAAGGATTTTGAGTGTTTTGAATTTTGAAAAATTGTCAAAAATTGAGGTAGAGTATATTATGACTTAAATCTAAAGAAGGGAAAAGAAATATATTTTAAGTTCTGATGACATGGCTCCTCAAGAACAAGAGATGGTATTTCAAGATAAAGAGAAAACAAATGATGCTTTAAGGAAAAGGTGAGGGAAAAAGATGACATGTAACATGTGCATAGTTTATTTTCTTGAGGTTAGACAAGGATATTGAACTATGAGAGAGGCCAAATATCTCAATGTCCTATCAAATTTCCCTCTTATAACATTTAAAAGCACAACTACTCTTGATCAAAGTTGTGTTCTTCAAGTGCGTATACCTGCAACAGTAAATTATCTGAGTTAAACACTACTCAAGACTATAGGTTATATACTTCACTTCTCTTCATAGCCAAATGTAGGAGACTTTTTAATGTAATTTGATTAGTCCAGCCTTGAAGAACCAGTATCAATGCTCCTTATTATTTATGAGGCTAAAATGAACCTCACTTTAATTCCTTAAGCATAGATCTGGGACATACTTAACAAACCCTTAATTTCATTTCCAAATTACACACTACCTTCCTTGAATGGCTTGAGTGAGAGAAAAAAAAACAATTCTACTCATCATGTGCCTAGAGCAACCACTATTCAACCATCATTGTGATAATTGGCTGCCTTCTTCCACTCCCACCTATAAGTTACGATGTCCTACGACTACCTGTAGCTGCAACAGGATGCTTAGAATCACAAGTCATCCTAAGCTAACCCATGATACTGACATAATGCATGATCAGCTGAATATAAGTATGAATAAATGAAAAATGACTAAGTATAAACACAATCATGAGATGAGTTATTTCAATACTTTTCAGTTAAAAGTGTACAATATTGTAATATAAAATAAATAAAAACTGGAAATATATACAACAACTCTAACCAACTATCTATGAAGCATCTACTAATACATATTATAAGTAGACGAGACATGACACACAACTACACCAAATAAATATATACAAAAATAAAAATAAAATACTAGAACTACTAACTAACTTGAGTCCTCAAATAAAGAGAACTTATCACTTGCTAGCTAGAAGTTTTGATCTACCTGACTATGATATTGATAGTAAGCACCCGAATCTACATGACATAAAAAGTGTAGGCGAAAGAGGTATGAGATTTATACTTTTGAATGTACTAAGTATATGATATATTCACTTTGAATAACTAAATATAAAAATAATATGCATGATGATATGTAATGTAATGATTCACTGAATGATAAGCATGAGTTCAGGAACACAAGGATATTCTAAAATGATAAAATGATATATAAACTTGGCATGTTGACAGTAAAATATTTAAAACTAAGTAATGATGATGTATACTAAGATCCAAAGACCCATCTATATAAGCATAAATCCTAAATACATGAATATTCATAAATAACTGAACTATGAACTAGACTGAACTGAGAGCCATACAAATACTTATTCTAAAACTATGGGAGATACTATTAACCAACATATAACCATGTGAGCTAAAGATGGAGTTCTATGTATAATCCTTCTTGAAAAAAGCCTAATATACCATGCTAGGGTATAAAAGCTAAGCTAATATGAGATGGTATAAACAAACCTACAGTGGTACATAGTTCTATGACTTAGGGACTGCTACTAAAGGTGTTAGCCTAACGAGAAGGTGTGCCATCATCCATTCATCCTCTCGGTACTAAGTACTACTCCCAATTGAATATGATTGATAGCTTGATGAGATGTCGTATATGGATGTCAACCCGAGCTAACATATCTATATGTCAAGATGTCCACAATCACAAATGCCATACTTGATTTCCATACTACTAGTGAACCTTGCTTTTATAAAAATTGATCCATGATCATTAATGGCATTTTGGTTAATACTAATTGGGAAACTTAATTTTGGGAAAAAGTGCTCAAGAACCTGGATGGAATATTTGGATGTATGTATGTCATGTATATTACTGTTATGAGCCGAAGCTCCTGTTTATGATATGAGTATGCACACGCACACACATATACATATATATATATATATATATAATATTTTTGAATCATAAGACCTGTAAGTTTATGGGAGGCATGAGATGGGAGGAGTAAATGCATAAAGGAAAATATATGGGGATTGAGGTTTGGAAGGAGCGTAAACCATGAATCCTAATTCATGAAGATACAAATTAAGTATGGAAATTAGGAATGTAAGCTGATGCAATGACCAAGAAAATAAATATGTAACTAATCAGTATTGTACTAAGTAACTAAATACGAGGTCGTGCAATAATTAATAATACTAAATAGCTCATTATTATTGATGTTCTGAGATTGAAAGATAAGTTCTTTATCTTAAAGCATTCTAAAATATACGAAATTAAAGGATTGAGTATTTAATTATAAATGCATGAAATCCTAAGTCATCGGGTATTAATGACCCACTATCTTTGAAGAATGTAACTACTCATGACAATTTTATAATTTGAATGGAATTTGAAATTTATGTAATATAAGTCAAAAATCATAGAATATCATTATACTTAGGTTTCATGAATATGATACTATCAAGGTACTAAATTTCAAGGAAAAATATATATTTATAGCCTTCTAATTATGGGAATTTAAATACAATATGAATCATGACTATAAGGAAAATCCAAATTTCAAAAATATGAAAATACTGAGAAGCTGAGTGTATTTCGAGATTCAATGGGTGAAAGGATACCCATAGATTAAATTCCACTTACTTGATTATGAAACTTTTAGATCAAAACCTTTGGTTTAGACTTGACTTTTCTTGAGCTAGAGAAGAAAACCCTATGTTCTTGACTTAAGAGAATTTTGACAAATTTTGGGAGCTTTGATCATTGTTATAAGGGAGAAAACTAAATAAATATATGATATAACCCCGCAAAATACCCTAAAATGACTTGGTACAAGGCTAAAAAGCTTGGAAAAGGAAAAAAAATAACTTTTAATAACCGTACAATGAAGTTGCTGAAAAATTGTAGTAGAAGTCATGGATTGGACCTTATGATTCGTGGCCTAGACATACGAGTCATATAATGACTTGTGGATTTTGACAACCAAGTACTTCTACACCAAAATGGGCATAATCTTTTACTTCGGTAATAGATTTATGAAGGGTTTGTTATGTTTGAGAGATAATTCAAATACCTTTAATTTTGTGTGTATTAGACCACCTAAATCTTTGTATACTAGGGGAAATGGTCATTTAAAATTGACCCAAGAAGAATCATACACTAGAACTTAGCCAAAAAAGGAGTTTTAAACTCAATATTTGGTTTGTGACTCCTTGTGATCTTAAGTATCATTTAATACTCATGTCATGCTTATGTGATGGTTCTATATATGCTTGAAGATTGGTTATGATCTTAGCTTAGATTTTTGTGGTGTTATAATATCTTTCTTTTGGGATCCTTCGTCCATAAAGGAACACTAACTATGCTAAAAGGATAGGGAAAGAGCCATAATCCCAACATTAAGCTTTGAGAGCTGAATATCATAACAACTGAATCTCTAACAAAAGCATGGGATGGAGTGAATTCATGAATACATATTAAGACATGTGACAAATTGAGTGACATGATACCGAGAGAAGTAATGAGGGCAAAATTGTTACCTTAAATTGGTTTTAGGTTGGTATTAAGACTAGAATGTATTTACACATAATACCGATGAACATAAGAGCTCTCATTGAATAGCCACAAAAATTGATTCCGGAGGATATGACTTGAAGAAAGCATGGGAAACTACTAGAACTGTTTGTTTGATCCTAAAATGAATTGATGGCTATAAGGACTGGCTCATACTGAGAGTTTAGAACTTGTTTTAAGTAATCCTGGCAAAATTGTATATATAGAACTGCAAAGTGGTAGATAGTGACATAAAATTTCTTAGAGTCATAAAGATAGGAATATTTGTTACCTCAAACGCTCCTTATTAGAATCTCTAATAATGCTTGGGGGAAAATAATTTTAGGCATGATCTGAGTGAGATATCTGAATAAGGACCCTAACATGGTCTGAGAATTCTAGTCTACAGTCTTGGGCTCATTTAATAGGAAAAGGTTAGAGTTGAATATGAGGCACATTTGAACTGAAGTTATCTATCATGAAACAAGAGTATCTTAGGCCCCAAATAAGGAAAGAACTAATATGCTTTCCATATTGTGACTATTAACCTTCCAATTGAGCAACATTTCTCAACCATGCTCCTTATTTAAATATACCACACTTAACTAGTTGAAACTCCCAATTGCATAGGGACACACCACATAGGGATACTCAATGCTATGAGTCTAGTTTCATGCTCTTACTTTGCCAATCTTAACTCAGAGATACAAGTCTTTATAACTAAAAGGACCACTTTGGTATTAATTGAAGGAATTTATATTTTATAACCACTATAAGCTATCATCCAAAAATATACTCCTTTTTGCTTAAAAATAAAATTATGTTCTAATTAAAGAGTTGCTAACCACCATAAGTCATTATCCATACATTTATCAATAAATCATTCAAGCCTATGGCATAACCATTATCAATATCATCATCAAAACATGACAAGGGTCACTAAGGAACTAGAACATAAGGATCTGGTATAAAAGGAATAATGTAAAATTTTGACGTAAGAATATTCATAATTTTAATACTGAACTGAAGCCTGAGAGGTAAAGTATAATATAAATAAACTTGTTCAAGATATATGCTCTGAGAGCATACATGGTATAGTATGATCTCATTAGTCATTAAGGATGTATCTAAGTACTTGGAACTAAGTATACTGTAAGAGATAAGTGCAATCGTGATCCATACGACATAAAACTAGAATTCATTGATTCATGAAGTATGATTTGTACTGTAGAGTGAACTATTACTCATTATACTAGGGACTAAAATGGATATAATTCTATATGTATTACATGAATACGAGTTATGATCCTGGTGTTGACATGAAATGCATGATTTGAGTGTCTAATGACTAAATTACAAGAAATATATTGACATAATGGATCAGGTATTTTCCTCCCCCGACTTTGTTATAGTACTCACTATCATTACTACTAAAATCTCAAAACCTAACTTTGACTCTATCATCTCCTCTTAGATTTAAAACATCATTATAAGTTTGTGTACCTCTTCAATAAACTCTAAACTAAACTATAATCATTTTACCCTAGTAGTTGAAATATAAATATACTCATAAATACTAAACACCCCTAAAAGACTATATCTAAAAGTGTAAAACCTATTGTTTGTACTTCCTTTTGAGGTACAACTCTTAACTTTATCTAGACTCAATAGTCAATATACTATAACATAAATGCTTACTAACTTAAAATTTTAGGAAGAATCATAATAACAAGAGTCCACACCTTTTTCTTCAAGAATTCAAAACTCTTTCTCTCTATTTATTGATCATCCACAGTGTCAACTTAGATTCTAAATCTTAGCATAGATAGTCATATAATTTCTAATACATTATACCAATTTACTATTACTGGATAGATGTTTGGGAAAGCTAGTCTTTCTTAAAAATTTTATGAAAATAATCAACCTTAAACACCTCTTATACTCTTTTTCATGACCTCTCCAATTTCCGTTTCTATCATACTATATATTGGATATTATGATAACTTTAGGGTAAGCTCTACCTAATACTTTGATATCGATGTATCCTTCTTTCTTTTTAAGGGTCTTCTACTGTAAAGTTCTAAGAAGGCATCTGAGAGCATATTTGAGTTTGGCTTACCACATGAATTATCTAAATAAGAGTGAACTCTTTAAATATTCTAGACATAGAAGGACTAATAGGATCCTCTCAAGCCTTTGTCAACCTCATAACTATATATAGGCTCTATCTAAGAAAACTCTATCAAGAGAAATATAAGCTTTATTATTTTTATTACCTCAAAAACATGACATAGTTAGTGGAAATAGATCAATGCTAAGATCTGTATATATTTCATTGCCTATCATATTGAAAAGGTTAAAGACTATGGTCTGTAGTGTCGATGAGATATTTGATTTTGTATGTCGACAAATAGTCTTTTATGGCTCAATGGGATTTATCCACATATCTACAATATCTATCCCTATAAAAAAAAAAAATTATCTACATAGTTATAACACCCAAAATCCAAACCAAGATTAGAACCATGCTTCAAATATATAGATAACGAAAATTCATGTTTTGATAGCATGAGAAGTGATTTAGACATGTATTTAGTCCACAAGTAACTCCTAGCTCACAGCCAAGTTAATACTTCTCTTATCGATTAATTTCTTACGAAGAATCTTTTGTTAGTCAAGCTTTAAACGAGCATAAATCCTATATCTGTAAAGTATTTTTGATCTAAATATCCAGTAAATGATCTATATTTGAATCATCTTTCCATCTCATCAAGTTTATTGCTAATATGATATTGGATGTAAAAGTTATAGCCATTTTACTAAAGCACTATTAATGTTGTTAGCCACGGGTCATCAGGAGGCACGACGGGTCGTCAGGAGACCCAATGGGTGGCTAGGGCCCCATAGGACATAGGATGGATCACGAAAAATTCTCAGGGAAACTAAATCAAGTCCTAGTCGATGACTCAAGATAAGATACGTGGCCTGACCTTATGGATCATCACGATAGTCATTAGGCCAGATTCTAAAAACCTTTTATATAATTTTTAAAAGGTTGTTTGATCTTATCTAACCCTTTAAACATATAAAGTATGTCATTTAATTTATTTTAAGGCTTAATATTACTCTATATGTAAAGACCCTTTAGGTTATTTTCCATACGTCCTCTATTAGTGCTTTCCCATAGCTACCCCAAGTCATTTATGACTTTCTAGGACTAATAGTTTGGTTATCGGATAGTTCATTTGGATTTTAGAGCGAATTCCCTGTTCAGAAGTTTTTACTAGTTCTAAATGACCACAAGCAAAAACTTTAATAAAATGATCTAGGATGTGAATTTTCACTGTGCCAACAGCTCTAGAATATAAATTTTAGGCTCGGTAGACCTTTGGTTCGGGTCCCAATGCTTGGTATAGGTATAAGATAACCCCTTTAGCTGTGTTTTGGTCATTTTCCTTTATCCTAGAGAGCGAAGAACCCAAAAAGGGTATGATAACTCAAAATTGAGTCATATGGGTTACTTTGGATCTTGATTAACATCCTTTGTTGCAAATATATTTGGATTTAAGGTAAGAATCCTTCAAATCCATGCTTGAATTTCTTGAATTTTTTACCAAAATCGCATATAGCTTGAGGGCTTGATTTTAGCCCTAAATTAGCTTGGTTTTCACTCATTTCTTGAGGATTATGATTCTTTATTCATGTACGAATGTTGGGTTGACCTTGAAAATATGATTTTCGTAAGTGGGATCCACTTGTGGTTTTTAGTATCATTTTTGGACATAAATCACAATGATGCAATATGAGTACTTTTTTTCTTATATTGACGAGTAGATTATGATTTTGATAGTGTGATGTCATTTTTTGATTGTGAAATAAAAATAAGCTTTTGGTGAATGAATTAAGGATTTGTGATTCATCTTTGACATAGGCTTCTGGCTATTCTTTTTTGTAAGATGATGCTATATATTGCATATGAATGCGAATGTTAAATTTGATTATGGGTAGAATGACTTAGTATTGAATATTAAAGTTTGGGGATTAGATAAGGGATTTTACCCATAAGTTAAAATGCTTAATACCGTTTTTGAGTCCTATTGCCATCTCCCTATATTGAAATAAGTTATATAATGGATATGATATTATACAAGGTTTGGGATGTGGTTTAAGTGTTGGATTCATGGTTAGTATGATTAACCTTAGTTGGGCTAGTCTAGTGATCTTGAAACTGTAATTTTAGTAGAGTTGACTTAAAATGCCCTTGTTTCTAGATGAAATTTCTATTTTAGGATTGGGTTAGATTACTTGACATTTAGAAGTTGAACTAGATACCTTAGCCTAGTTTGGGGTATAAAATTCCTAAATATAGATATTTCGGCCCACCTTAGGCTAAGACTTATGTTAGGCCTTGTGGACTTAGTTGCAGATATTAGGCCTAGTTAATACTATTGATCCTTTAGAATAAGTTTACTTTGTGGCTTGGAAAATTGTGATGACTTTCCCCAGATTATGATAATTGGCCAATAGAGATGATATTTCTTTGAGATATGATATTGGGCTTTTAGACATGTTATTTCCTCTTAGATATGATAATTGGCCTATTGAGATGATATTCCTTATAGTTATGAGTTATGCTTTATAGATGTACTATGCCTCCTAGATGTGAGATGCTTATTGACATATTATGCTTTTTAGATGTAAGATTCCTCCAATTTGTGAGATGATTATAGATATTTCTTATGTCTTTTAGAGGTGTTATACCTCATAAATATGCTATGCCTTATTTAAAATAAGATAATTTATAAATATGATTTTGATATGGGTTCGAATATGTATGTGGGCGAAGGGTCATGATTATGATGTTATAATTGTTTTGTACACATTATTGGGCCCAAGGTTTTGTTATGATATGAGTTGACCATCTGAGAAGTGTCTATCCTTGTAAAGGACGTGATTGTAGTTTATTGATATATTAATGTTTATGGTTACATTGTATGGATACTAGTGTTGGAATGCATAGATTTGGTACATACATGATCGTTGCATCAATGACTAATAGGTTTTCTATTAGATTATAATATTATTGTTGTTGTCACTAAGGGTTAAAGCCCACTTTTTGCCTTAATAGTGGATTTCATCTTACTAATAAATGTCCGTTTGAATGAATAGTTTATATGTAAATAAGCCTTATAATGATATTTTAAAGACTTGACCGAGATAAGTTCGGTAGATGATTAGATATTACTAATTGCCCCGGTCATGAAAGATTTTGACACTTTTTACACTTTTATAATGATTTAGTTTCTAAGTTCACTCTGAGAAACAAACTTTCAAATTCACACTCTTTTAGTCACAGCTTGAGCCTGTGTACCTATCATATCTAAATACACATCTCTTCAGTATGGAACAAAGGAAGATGTTGAATTGATAATATAAATTTTGGATAAAACCCGATGAAAGTTATAATATTCATGTTATGTATATATGCCAATTGATAATGTGATATTGATGATGAACAATGAATTATGAAAATATACTCTACATTGCTTTTTTTTCATGTTTATTTACTTTAGCCCTCGTGGGTCTTGTTCTTTACTTTAGCTCTCGTAGGGCTTGCACTTTACTTTAGTCCTGGTGGGGTTTGCTCTTTATTATTGACATTGATTTGGATATTATGATGATGTGATGATGCCCGGCAATGCTGGAGGATATTATGATGATACGATGATAACAGGCAAGGTCGAAGGTTATTATGATGGTATGATGATACCTAGAAATGTTGGAGGATATTATGATGATACAATGATACCCTGCAAGGTCAGAGGATATTATCAGGATGCATTGATACCTGGAAATATCAGAGGGTGATTATATTTATGTGCCTATGTGCACATCTATCAGTTCGAGTTCGGCTAGCCCTCTGTATGGCATATACATATATACATATACACGACAAATCTTGAGGATGATTATGATGGGGATGATGATGATTATGAGGATGACAATGGTTATGATGATGATTATGTTTGTGGAATTATGAATTTTGTTGCATTCATTCTTGCATGCTCATCTATCACCAGTATACATATGTATCTATCAGCTCATATGGGATGGTTGCATAGATATGGGTAATGATTATGCCTTGTAGTGTGTTGTATGCTGAGTGAACCTTCCAATCTTGGGGAGGTAGGGGTACACATTGACTCAGTTAGGTATTTGGTTGTCTGAAATAGCTGGTTACTCGCATTGTTATTGACATTGTTATTATCATTGTTATGATCATTGTTATGGCTAGTTTATGGTAGATTGGTCATTGGTTCTGTATCATGACTTGATGTATGATTCTGACCTCTTTATCTTATGATTATATTACTATGCATAACCTTCTGATGACTCAATAAATTGATTAGAACCCTAAGCATTCTAGCACTAGCTCCTGTTATGATATGATGTCTTAAATAGCTAGTCTAATGATTAGAGCTATCAATACAGGTCAGCTCGGTCCATCTGGGCTACCTCACACGATCTTTAGAGTTTAACGGACCAGGACGGACTGGTCCATCAATATGACAGATAAGAAAATAGCAAGTCCATCCCATCGTACTGTGGGCTGTGGACTGTGGGCCTCCATGAGCCAGCCCACTTTTTAAAATATATTATTTCTTAATGTTAATTTAAATTTTAAATTTTAAATTATTAATTACATAAATATTTACAATATAATATTACATGTCTTTACTACTTGTTAATCAAGTTTCAAATTTACAAAAAATCTCAATAATATGTGAAATTAATTAACTTTTGACACTAAATTCAAACCAAATAGAGATGTTGAAAAACAAACAAAATTGTTAATGAGTAATAATATAACCAGCTAAATAATAATATTAACCTAATTTTATTTTAATTGATCAAAGTAAAACATAAAGAAATATCAATATCTAGTCCATTAAAAGTAAAAATAAACTCCTAAAAAAAAACTCTCTCAGCATTTATGGCGTGTTCAACATCACCGCATCATCTTCATCAAACATATTTGTATCCTTAAAAAATTTAGTATTTTACTTATTTATATATTTTATAAACATATTTAATATTCAAATATCTATGATGGTACAAACAGACTTTGAATTTGGACTCTTTTTTATTCTTAGTACTCTATTCTATTTTTTAATCATCTTTTGTTTGGGCCATGGACCAGCCCATCACATATTGCTCAAGCCCCATGGGCCAACGGGCTTATACTGGTCGAGCTAAAAATTTCTATTCTTAAACAAGCTGTAAAATTTATTGCCCAACCATATCAAATTAAATGTTGGGTCGGGCCAACCCAATAGTCCTGGCCCATATTGATGTTTCTACTGATAATCTAGGCTATACTTCGAGTAGACCTTAATTTTATATTTATATATATATATATATATATACACACACACACACCTAGCTATATGTAGTTATGATGTTATCGTATATCCCTTCCTTTCATTAATTAAAATTGTATATTCATTCATTGACTTTTTGTACTTATATATATCTTCCTTCCGCCTTTACTTTGTATATTGGCTAGTGATATATGATATAGTGTTTATATTCCTAATCATGGTTGGAATTAAAATAGTGCATTCTTACTACTTCCTTTAGCCTTAGTATGTTAAGTCTCTTGGACATGAATAGGGTAGGTTATCCTGATTATCTCATTGTCTATCTTATATGGTTGCTGAATATTTGGGTGCAGTTTCTCATTCTATTTATATGTTATATATATGAAATTTATCTTTGGAGCTCAATCGGCAATTGGCTACTGAGTACCACATGTTTGGTAACATACTAAACTTTTACAGCCTGTAGATCATAGTATGGGTTATCGCCATTGATGTGAGCGTTGTGCAGAGCAACCATGGTTCAGAAACTTAGAGTGAGCTCCTAATATTTAGAGTATTAGTTATCTCTCTCTCTTATGATTAGACTAGTCTTATGTTGTATTTGGAGATAAGTTATATCAGTGTATTCATTTGTAGTTACTTTGTACTCTTGTATTATTAGTAGCTCTTGTACTGATACCTCCAGGTCTTGGGATCAATTGAGTAATTGATCTTTTATTTCAGATACTTCATATTCTTTCCTTTATCTATTTGAGTAGTCTGTTACTAGCCTTTTCATATCATGGGTTTGGGTTGCCTACTGATGGGTTATAGTAGGTGCCATTATGACCTGAGAAATTGGGTCGTGACACTATGCCCCCCATTCCTCCTAATACAATCAATACATAAAAACACATAGAGAAAGATAATTTTCTTTTGACAAGACAGAATTAGGGTTCTTAAACTTCAGTACCTAAGTTCAAATATTTCTTCATGATTCTTGTATCCAGTTATGTGGGATTTCATCGAAGGGTTTACTTTCACCCATTGAGTCCCAAAATTAATTCAAATCCTTACTTTAATTCCTTTCTCAAAGCCTAGGGTTCATGAATATTGTAAATTCCTTGATATTTTAGTCCCTTATTATCATTGAGACATAAAGACATGTTTTTACATGAATTAAGTATCATTGAATGCCTATAATTGAAATCCCTCATTATATTATGTAATCTATGATTTTTGGAATTGAGTTATAAAAATTTTCTTATTTTGTTTAGTTTATGGGAATTGGCATAGTAGTTGTATTCTTCAGAGATGATAGGTTATGAACACCCGATGACCTAGGATTTCATGTAGATATTTATGAATATTCAATCCTTCGTCTTTCATAACTTGGAGCTTACAAATAAAGTACTTATTTTTAGCCATCAAAATATTAATATTATTAATCATTCAAGTTATCAATTGTTATTTAATTGAGAGTAGTACTTAGCTTCGAGTCGATGCAGTGATGAAGGCTCACCCGTTATTTAGGAACTGACTGAGAGTTTTATTAGAATTCCCCACGTCCTAGAACTAAAACACCACCGTAGGTTCTAAAACGTCATCCATCAGACCACACTTGATACCTTAGTTCATTTAGATATTAGTTTAGTGGATCCACGTCAGTCAGTGCTTGTACCTTGGAAAGGTACTAAACTTTCTTTCAGCCGGGGTTAAAGTTTGTACTTTGATTAGATCAGATTGGGGAATGTCGGTTAACAATAACCCCCACAATCCATGATTCAGATTCAGATTCAGATTCAGATATATGTATGACCTTGTATTCAGTTTGTTCAACTTGCTACACCACTACATGTTTATTACTTGGTCATTATATCAATTTACATGTCTCAGCTTCATGTTTAGTTTATCATGTTATATCCAACATATTCATCTTATATTAGATGATGCACATCTCACAAGACCAGTACATTAAAAGTATTGACCACATAATTTTTTGTGCTATATTGTTTTATAATATAGGTTCTGACATCCATCATACTACCCGAGGCTTGTACAATTCTGCCCCATATCTGCAATATTGTTTGGTGAGTCCACATATTTTGAAGGCCAGTTATTAACACTTCATTTCAGTATTATTTTGGTTTTAGACAGTTTCAGTTTGTTGGGGGCTTTCCCCAACAACTCATTTTCTTTAAAGGCTTTTAAACGGTCAACTAGTTTATGTTTTCAACTTTGTGGGTTTTATTCAGATATAGTCACTTGGGTCTATTACCAAACTTATTATTCAGATTGTTAAATTCCACACCATTGATTCCTATTTTATTTTTGTATTTCTAGTGGCATGCTAGGCCATGGGTTAGCTTAGGGTCACTTGTTACTCTAAGTATAGTGTTACAACTAGGGAGTTGTCCTAGGTCATGACAAACTTGGTATTAAAGCATCAAATTTAAATTATCCAAAGATGTCTAAAAGTTGCATTAAGTAGTGTCTTAGTCGTGGGTGTACAGTGCGCCACACTTAAGAATGAGAGGCTATGAAATATTTTAGGGCAAGTTTCACTTCTTTTATCTTCATATCATGTGATAGAGTGTGAACTTAATTAAAATCTTATTCTAACATATGATCTATATATTTATAGAAAATACCTCTAGAAGAGCCAATAAAACGAGAAATAGGAACAAAAACTAATAAGCACCACCAGCTCCAGCAAACCCATTGATTAAATACATCTCACGTATGCTAAGTTCAGGGTGTCTTTCATGGTTCTGACTAAGTCCAAGACCGACACACTAACCAACACATTGTAGCACTAGTAAATTTGACAACTAGTACGGCAACAAGTATGGTCCAGGATTTCACTCGTATGAACTCTTTTGAACTCTTAAATTCTAAGGCTGATGAGGAACCACAAAAGTTCCTCAATGATATTTAAAACATCATTAATAATATGGGTGTCACTCTAGTCAAAAGTTCTAACTTATCTATTTATTAATTAAAGAGAGTGGCCTACACTTGGTGAAAGTAATTAAAATAGGATAGAAAAACATATGTAGACCCGGTAGAGTGGGGTAGCTTAGTTGTTATTTTCATAGATAGGTTTTTCCCACTTGAATTGAGGTAATCCTAATTTTAGTAGTTCGTTAACCCAAAGTAGAAGAACATGAGTGTGAAAGAGTATTTACTTAAGTTTACCCATCTTGCAAAGTATGCATCGACAATAATTGTTGACTATAGCGCCCGCATGAGTAAGATCGTGTTTGATGTTTCTGAGTAAATGGAGGTACTTATATGTTGGTTAAGGAGATGTACATCTCGACTAAGTTGATGCCTCGTACTCAACAGATTGATGAAGAAAAAATCAAGAAGAAGGAAAGGGAGAGTAAGAGGGACAGAACATATAGCTTTAATTTCTCTTATTAAAGGTTAGATGTTGGTAATTGTTCTCAATTTTCTAGAAATCTTTCGCTCCATCCCCATCTTCTACTAATTCTCCAAGTCCCAAGTTCAGGCAAGATAATCAGGATAGAGCACCAGGCTCGAAGTCCTAGGGTAGTGTGAATAATAGTTGTACTAACTTAGTTTGCAAGAATTATGGTAAGAACATGAGGGTGAGTGTATGGCTAGTAGTTATGCTTTTCTTAGTTATGGAAAGTGACATGACCCGAACAAGGGCCTTGTTATAATGGGAATCTCAAGTCCAACCAGGACTGGAGACCACCCTCAAAAACCTAATCCAACCAACCAACGAGTACCATGAGCCGGTTGAATTTTGAACATATAACAAGATAGCCAATTAAGGGAAAAAATGACTTTGGGATAGGTCTACTTACTAGACCAACCCAACCAAGACAATCCATCCAGTAACCAACTTACCAAACCACAAACGATAATCCAATGTACATAATATATACATATATATATATGTATATATATGTACATATATATCATAACCATTTCATACCCAAGTCCACATTTGTCAATACAAAGCCTCTAAACCAAACCAAAGAGTATCTAGTCGAGACATGCCCTCGACCATAGAAAAAACCAAAGTCTATGAAAAGACAAGAGTATGTAAAGTAATCCATGACATGAAATGGATGTCTTCTGAACTATGAAAGCTCACCACTTCCATCCAACACCGACTGTTCCAAAATCCAATCAATAAGCAGGAGGAGTAGATAGCCGGTTGATGCATCATGTGGGGATACAAACGCCTGAAGATGGGTTAGCGGGTAAACTCTAGAAATTACTTAGGATAAGGATAAAATAATGTCAACCTTCAAAAACAAATAAATTAAGAAAATAGCCATACGCCTACATATCCATACATACATACATATATATATGTATATACATATGGATATATGTATAATCCATGCCGGGAAAATAAATCGAGTTGAGCATGCCTTTAAAGCCATTAACCTGGGTATGTGTAGCTTAACCATCATAATCCACCCACGGGCTATATGGGTCCAGTGTAACCCCTTGCACAGGCCCCAATACGTGTAGCCGCACAAAATGGAGATACCATAGAAGTAGGGGATTCCATGTACCCTTTGCTCCCCATGATACACATATACAAGTGTTAGGGGATTTTCGTTTACCACTCAAGTATAGGTCACCATGCCCAATCCTCATGTCATAAAACATGAGTTTCCAGTGTCCGTCCTTTGGACTCACACCTTCACGGTTAGATATCACACCCCGCCATTATTACCCAATTAAAACTATGACCACACAACAAAGCCACCATACCATTTATTATTAACCAAGGATATCATTAGTGGTATCGTCATACCTATTATATCTTGTAAGAAATGTCTTTAACCAACCCTAGGGGATTCCCATGTACCCCGTAGGCTACATCATTAAGTTGACTTGCGGGATTCCCATGTACCCCAAATTATTTCATTATTAAGATTTTCTTAGGGGATTCCCTTGTACTCACAAAACATTCATCATTCAAACCATTTTCATTATGCATTTATTTGGGGGATTTCCATTTACCCCGTAAGGTTTTCATTTAAAATAATTTTGTAGCCATAAGGCATTACCATTTTAACCATCCCAAACCATTCACACCATTCAAAACCATGCAAGTCCGTTCAAACCATTTAAAAACCATCCAAACCAATTTAGGTTCCTTAACCAAATCATACCATGCAATAGTTTCAATGAAAGTTCAACAATATAGTAAAAATATTCTCATAGATATTTTATCAAACATGTTGAGGGAATACCTTTACCAAGACAAAAACCAAATCATAAACCATCAAGTTTAGGGTTAACCATGAACCATTTGTTAAAAAACATCTAACAAGCACCCGCATGTGCAAACCATTACCAAAAACATGTGAAAACATAGTTTAAACCAAGAGTAAACAATACTCATCAATATGCATCAAAACCCTCAACATTAATTTTTCAAAACCACCACTTATAATTCATAACCAAGGTTTAAAACATATTAAATCATGCCTTTAGTTAGAACTAACAATGAGGGAGGAGTAACTTTCCTTACACAAGAAGATTCATGGAAGAAACCTTAACGCTTGAGCCCTTGGAAGAACATTTATGGAAACCCTAGCATCCAATCTTCAAGACTAAGATTGAGAGGGTATTTGGAATGTTTGATCCACCAAATGAGTGTTATAAAAGGCTACAATGAGTTATATAGCATAGGGATATAAGGGTTTTGGGCTGGGAAATATCAAAAAAGCCCTTAGCTTAAAAGCTGGAAACCAACTCCCAGGAGGGTATGACTCACCCATCTAAATAGTACCTTATGGTATAAGTGGTACCCTACTTATACCCTAGACCTCACCATGGACCTCCATACTGGTCATCATATGAAAACCCTGCCAAACCCGTACCCAAAGGTATGAATGGTACCTAAGTCATACCTCAAAGAGAATCGAATCCACTAGACTAACCTTAGGTCATCATACAATTTGCAAGATACCACTCTTATCCTATTATACGACTCATATGATGCCTACTCGTATCTTTTATAGAACCCAACCAAACCTTATTAACCAGTATACAAAAAAAGGTACCCCAATGTGTATCCTAGGGTACGACTACTATCCATGAGTCCTACCTTGCCCAGAGTCTCAAACAAAGGAATTTTTTCTAAGGGTCCAAGTTTAGGGTGATTCATTCTCCCCCACTTAGGATTATTCATCCTCGAATGATGGGTAAAGGCAAGAACAAGCATGAGTTAACACATTAAAATACATCAAAATTCCCTCCAACCAAATTAGAAGACAAAGACATAACATAACATGAGATGAGAAGATCATCATATACCCCCAGCATAATTAATACCCCAATTAAAAAAAGTCACCCTAATTAATCTTATAAAGTTAGACATGACAAATTTTAGTGTCATTCTTGTCATGGATTGTCTTCTCTCTTGCTATGCCTCAATTGACTGTAGAAAGAAAAGAGTTCAATTTCAATTTACACATGAGTTTTTATAGAGTAGAAGAGTAGTACGTTGACGCTTATAGGTCAGTTTGTCTATTACCTAAGGGCTAGAAATATAATTTCCAAATGGTGAATCTATCATTTTTTTTAGTTAAGGATTCAAAGATTGAGACCCCATCTCTTAAGTCAGTTCTTCCAGTCAATGAATTCCTAAAAATATTTTCCAAAGATCTATCTAGAGCTCCTGCTGAGTGGTAACGTGACTTTAGAATAAATATCCTTCCAAATACCCAACCTATATCAAATCCATCATTCAAAATTTCTCTAACTAAGCTTAAATAATTAAAGAAGCAGTTGAAAGATCTTATAGACAGAGGTTTATCAGTCCAAACATCTCCTCATCAGGTTTTTTAGTTCTTTCCTATGAAAGAAAGATGGTTTTCTTTGAATGTAAATTGACTATAGTTAGTTTTTCAAAGTCACAATCAAGAATATGTATCCTATTCCCCAGATTGATGACTTGTTCAACAAAATTCAGGGTGTTAATTGCTTCTTAAGGTTAAACCTAGGATCCGACTATCACCAACTCAAAGTCAGAGAATGTGACATTCTAAACATAGTATTCAAAACTCAATATTGTCACTTTGAATTTGTTGTTGTGTATTTTAGGCTAATTAATGCTCTTGCACATTTTATGCACTTGATGAACAGGGTGTTCAGGTAGTACTTGGACATATTCGTCTTTGTCTTTACTAATGACATACTCATTTATTATCACAGTAAAGATGAACATGCAAACTATTTGAGGATGTATTATAGACTATCAAAGATCACTAATTATTTTGTAACTTCAAAAAGTGTGAATTTTAGTTGAAATCAGTAGCATTCCTTGGTAATAATATTATTGGTAAAGGCATTCAGGTTGATCCTTGAATAAATATAGCAGATAGGATTATCCTAGACCCATCTCTTGATGAGATATTAAGATTTTCTTGGGTTTACTCAGTTATCTCAGATGATTTGCTAAAGGATTTTCCTCTATTATGTCTCCTATATCCAAACTGACTCAAAAAAAAGTCAAGTTTCAATGATCTAATTCTTATGTGAAGAGTTTTTAGATGTTGAAGACTTGACTCAACTTTTCTTCAATTTTGACTTTGACATAGGGTTCAATTCGGTTTGTGGTTTATTGTGATGCTTCTAGAGTGGGACTTGATTGTGTGTTAATGTAGCATCGCAAGGTCATAGCATATATTTATAGATAGCTCATGCCTCATGAGAAGAATTAATCAATGCATGATCTTGAGTTGGCAACAATTATTTTTGCATTAAAAATTTAAAGGCATTTGCTTATGGGGTATGCCTATAGATCACAAGAGCCTACGATATGCATTCATTTAGAAATATCTAAATCTTTGATAAAGAAAATAGCAAGAGTTGTTGAAGGATGATATAAGTGTATTGTACCATCCAGGTAAAGCCAATGTAGTGTCCTTTTCTCTTAGTAGTATATCTATGGGAAGTGTTGCTCATGTAGAGAAAGGAGAAGAAAGATTTAGTTACTAGGGTTCATAGGTTGGCTAGATTAGGAGTTCGATTGGATGATTTAGCCAAAAGTAATATCTTTGTTTAGATAGGTTCAGAATCTTCATTATTAGTTGAGGTGAATGAAAAGAAAATTAGTGGATTAATTTTGCTTAAGTTTAAGGAATCACTCCAGAGTTAGAATGTTGAGGTTTTCTCCTATAAGGGAGATAGTGTTCTTCATTTTCCATACAGAATATGTGTTCTAGATGTGGATAACATAAGAAAGTAGATGCTAATAGTAGCTCACTTTTCTCGATATTCTATTTGCTAGGAGCCACTAAGATGGATCATGATCTATAGAAAGTCTATTAGTGGAATGGCATTAAGAAGGATATCATAAAGTTTGTGGTTAAGTGCCCAAAGTGCCAATAGGTTAAGATTGAGCACTAGTGTAATGATATGATTTTTCGTGATTTATGTGAAATATT
The DNA here is from genome assembly GCF_002878395.1 of Capsicum annuum. Lineage (NCBI taxonomy): Eukaryota > Viridiplantae > Streptophyta > Magnoliopsida > Solanales > Solanaceae > Capsicum > Capsicum annuum. The sequence continues at coordinate 69,067,062 of NC_061118.1, read as the reverse complement.
TATTTCTATGTGATTTGATTATTTTAGCCCTCTCATGGTTGGTATTTCTGGGGTAGGGGTGATTAACATGGTTCTTAATGTATTTTAGTGTGATTTGTGCGAGATTGTGGTATTTGTTGGTCTTAAAAGTTTATTGGCAGACTTCGGTCAATATTTCTTAATATGTATGTCGTATGGCTAAACAGACAATGGCATCAGATCTAGAATGTCGATTTTAGGTTTGTAACATGATTGGTGTTGTTTTATGGCTTTTATATCTCATTTCGACCCTCAATTCAAAAAGTTGTGAAATTTGGTCTCAAGGATCAATTTTATGAAAATGATATTTTTCAAAAATTTGATATTTCCATTGAATCTGCAACATCAAATTTAGAAGGGTGGCATAGTTTGTTTGCATACTCGGGATTCCGATTGAATCCCAAGAGATCCATGGAGATTTGAAATTCTCCAAGTCTCCAACTGGTGCACTCGCTTAAGCATTGCTTTGGCCACTTAAATTACTTGTCCAGGTATCCAAAGTGTTGCCTAAGCTACACTAGGCTCTCTTAAGTGATGATCTGGTCGCTTAAGTTACATCGGCATGTGAAACGACCATCACCTAAGAGACAATCTCACTTATGTGATGAGGCGGGCTTCACTTAAGAGACCCGGTAGTCACTTAGTTGGTGCATGGGTTAATTACACCCCCTTTTTATATTCTTTCATCATTGTTGAGACTCGAATCTTGGGGTTCAACTTTTTGGACATTTTCTTTCATTTTTAGGCTTGGGTAAGCTCCACATTCCTATTTCAAGTATTTTCTTTTATTCTTATCATTTAAATCTTATTTTAAACTTGGATTTAAAGGTAGAATTTGGGGATTTTTGCTCAAAAAAATGCCCAAATTAATATTTTATTTGAGTCAAACCCTAGTTTTATCCTCTTTTTACCTGGGTTTTATCCTATCATTTTTTTTAATCTTGGAAAATATATTCTTGGACAAAAATATTAATTTTACCTTTTGATTTCAAAAATCCATTTTGGGGGTCCATTTTGGCCCTAATTTTAAAATGGGAAATATGGGTATCGTTGACTTTTTTTGATGCGTAGACTCTATATTTGTGTGTTTTAGCTGATTCTGGGTCCGTACCTAAGGTAAAAGCTCGGTGATAGAGGCTTATTTATTTTTATTTAAACATTCGAGGTAGGTTATGGCTTAATTTTCTTTAGACTGGGTTGGATAGTTAATAATAATGTAAAAGCATGCTATCGGCATGAGGTTGTATCATGGAAAATGTGTTTAGGTGTGTTATATGCCCATGTGAGGACCTATGTGGATAGTACTTGGTGGTTTTGAGACTTTACTTCATATGTGTGACCGTTTAGGGTTGTGTATGATGTTGTTGCCCTAGTATTGTATATGACTGCCTGATTATACTCCTTTTTGGTGGGAAAATTCTAGATTTTGGGATTTATGTGGTATCAATGACATTTTCTTGAACTTTTCACTTGATGGTGTATGGATTACATTGGATCGTGGATGGTTGGATGATTTGAGAGGATTTTTGGCTCACATTGTTGGTATATTGGTTGGATAATGGATATTCTCATTTTGGTTGGTTGTGCTTATTACATCCTTATATTATATTTATTCATAAAACATTGGTACCATTGTGGAAATACCAGGAATATTGGTTTTTTCTGAAAAAAAATGTAGTATCTTTAAAAACCCTCTACCAATATATATGTCGATGATAATTTATGAATATTTGTATTAGAAATTGGTTGTATATGGGTTGACGAACCCCTCTCGTCTCCTACCTCGGGAGCATATCCCGGTAGTTGTGTGCGGAGGTTGTACGACGACCTCGTACATCACATCATCATCTTTATTGCTTTCTATATATTGTGCTTATTCTGTGATTGTAATTTCATTCTTGACTTAATATCTATCCATTTGTTCTATCTTCTAAAACTTGTATCTGGTGTACTTGTTCTTCTTTCCCCTACCTTCGTTTGTTATATGTGTATATAGTAGAACTGTTAGTAGAGACGGTGTGGGATACTATTTGGTCATTTTTTGGTTGCAGGTGATGTGCCCATAGTTTATGTTTATATTCTTTATTTTCTACTTTACTCATTCGGGCTATGACACCTACTGAGTTTAAGTGGATCTTACTCATCCCTGCTGTGCCCGAATGCGTTGCACGATGACTTAGGTGGAATTTGGAGTATATTCGAGGTAGTTGATGTCATATGCTTTAGGAGTTGGCCTACTACCTCTTCATGTCAATTTCCATGTCTTATTTAGTATTCTGAGACAGATTTTTTTTCTTGAACTATCCTTGTATCTTTGACATTTGATATGTATTTACTTGTTCTTATACTGTGACACCGGGTTTTGAGATTTTTTATGCTATCTTAATTGTATTTCTGCTATTATGATGTTTGTGTGGTTCAAGTATTGCCTTGGCTTTTTAGTATTGATTTCTCTTTTTATGTATCAGTTTGGGTGATAGGCTTATTTGTCGAAGTTTGCCGCAACAAGTGCCATCATATCCCTTAGTTTTAGGGTTGTGACAACCTAACACCTATTGGTATGCTTTGGGTTATCAGTATTCCTACTAAGAAGTAGGAAGTTGTGAGTATGGACTTCATTTGAAGGTTTCTTTGTACTCATTGACAACATGATTCTATTTTTGTATTCATGCACCAGATGACTAAGTCAGCCCATTTCATGCAAATTAACACTTCAGATTCAACTGAGGATTATGCTATACTTTATCTTAGGGAGTTGGTGAAATTGCATGGAGTCCCTTTGACTTTTTTTTCAGATAGAGGTACTCAGTTTACCACTCGATTCTAGAAGAATTTTTAGAAGGATGTTGGTACCGAAGTTCATCTCAATACAGTTTTTTACCCATAGATTCATGGTCAGGCAGAGGGGATTATTTTTTTTAAAGGATATACTGAGGGAATGTGTGATCGATATCAAAGGTAGTTGGGATGATCATTTGTCGCTAATTGAGTTTGCTTATATTAACAACTACCACTTTAGTATTCAAATGTCCCTATTTAAAGCACCTTATGGTAGGAGGTGTAGATCTCTAATTGATTGGTTTGAATAGGTGAAGCTATATTGATAGGGCCAGATTTAGTTCACAAGTTTATGGAGAAAGATCAGCTGATTAGACAAACACTAAAAATAGCTCAAACTGTTAAAAATCCTATGCAGATAAGAGGAGAATGGAACTAAAGTTTCCTATCGATAATTTTATCTACATGGAAGTTTCACTGACACGACCCAAATTTGGACCTAGTTGTGTCGGGAATCTCAAGTCCAACAAGAACCGGAGACCACCCCTGATATCCAACCTAACTTCTCTGCATCCTATGTCGGATGAATTTCGAAAATATAACAAGATGAAACAAGAATAATACATCAAAAACATTAATTAAAGTTTATAATCATAATCAAACATCCTCAATCAAATATCCAACCGGTGCCAACCCCAATGCCAATACCAATACTAAGCCTGACATCAATTCCAACACTACTCATGCCTATAGTTGTCTGGCAAAGCCTCTAATCAAAATCAAAGAACATCAGGCTGGGACATTCCCCTGACCATATCCAAAACCAAAGTCCATGAAACAAAGATAATGTAACAAAGTCGTTAGCATGAAATGGAACCTTCCGGAGTATGGAAGCTCACCACTTTAGTCTGACACAAAGTTATACCCTAATCTAGGTCACTAAAGAGGAGTAGTATGGTCGGTACCTACATCATGTGGGGATACAGTGCCCGAATACGGTTAGCGGAATGAACGCTAGCATGTATTCAGGAATAAGGATAAATTAATGCCATTATTCAAAACCAAAGTAAATAATCATATGCAATCAAACAAATACATATATATATCTTATGACGGGAAATGGAACTGGGTTTAGCATGCATTTAAAGTCTTTAACTTGAGTTGTGTAGCTCTTCCCTCCTAAAACCACCCATGGGCTATATGGATTTAGCTCCCCCTACTAAAAGGTCCCCAGTGCATGTTAGCTGCACGAACTGGAGAATAAAACCTGAGATGACTAGTACATCTCCCAAAATATAAGTGTGACATCATTCACACGGTCACCATGATCAAACCTCACATTGGTAAACATGAGCTTTCAGTATTGGTCCCCCCTGGACCTCCACCTTCCACTACTTTGCTAACATAACCCCCTTAAGCACATATTAAAACCATTTACACCTTCCAACGATTTACCACGGATTCTTTTTTAGGCATTATCCGTTGGTATCATCATACCAAAATTAGACCTTCCAAGTCTATCCTTTTATGTCATACCAAAGCCATTAAACCAAGTTGACTCCAAAGTTTCCAATTAAACCAAAACCATGGTCATTAAGGCCTTTCCAAACCATTTAAAACCAACCAAACCAGTTTAGGTTCCATTACTATATTATGCAATGCAAAAGTTTAAAAAATAGTCAAACTATGTGACAAAGTCATTCTCATTAGCATTTTAACAAACATGTTAAGGGCATATAACTTCCAAAACTAAAACCAAGTATCAATTGATCATTCTCATGTAAACACATGTTCAAAAAATAATTATAACATGAAAAACCATAAGTAAAACATGGGAAAACATTATCCAACCATAAACAACCAAAAACCCCAACATCTATTTCACAATCCAAAATAATACCACAATAATATAATGAAAACCATTCATTAAACATACTTTAAGTTGAACTAACAATGAGGGAGGAGTAACATGACTTAGACACCAAGAAAGATGGAGAGATTCACTCTTGAAAGACCCTAATTGATTGCCTTGTAGAAACCCTAGCCTTTTCTTGTACCAAGATCTTGAGAGGGATTTTAAGAGTGTTTGATTGAGAATAATATGTTAATGAAGTCCCAAAAGATATTTTTTGTCGTGGGGTCAAAATGGGTTAAGAGGGGAAATGTCCAGAATACCCCCAACTTAAAATTGTAGAAAACTCGTAGGTGGGTACGAGTAAACCCTCCACCTCCCACCATAATATTTGAGTGGTACCCATAAGTCATCACTCGGTCAGAAAGTTGAAAACCACATTCTGTCCAATATACAACTCCTTCTCCCAACCCATCACTATACCATATGAAAGGCATAATCTAGTCATACCCTAAGTAGAAATCGCGGGCTAGACACTGGACAATATGCGATTGGACTCAACCCTTTCATTATATCAACATATGACTCATATTGAGTTTACCATACCAAGGACAGAACTTGGTCAGCAACACACTGACCAATATACAACTAGGGTCCCCATACCCTTACTAATACCATACAACTCGTATGGTAAGTCGTTACAAGGATAGTGAGTTCAAAACACAAGAAATTTCCAAGAACTAAAACCCAGGGTGTTTCAATTCTCCCCTGCTTTGATCATTCATCCTCAAATGATAGAACAAGGCAGAACAAGTATGATTAGGACCCCACACACCTCTACTTTTACCTTAAACTAAGTTAGAAAACAAAGATACTAAGGAAATCAATCTTTCCGTTAACAAAGTCAGAAAACAAATATAGTAGTATCAACATATACCTTACGCATAAATTCCCAGAACAGAAAATAAGAATAGATACTTGGAGTTCATATCCTTTTCAACTACCCAAGTAGCCTCTTCAACCTTGTGATTCCTCTATAAAACCTTTACCGAGTCCACGTCCTTGGTCCGCAACCGGCGAACCTGCCAATCCATGATCTCAATCGGGATCTCCTCATAAGATACAGAATTTGAAATACTAATATCCTTGACAGGCACAATTTGCGACAAATCACCCACATATTTTCTCAACATGGAAACATGGAATAACGGGTGAATAGATCTTAAACTATAAGGAAACTCCATCTCATATGCAACATTGCCAACCCTTCTCAAAATCAAGTATGGACCAATATACAGAGGACTAAGCTTCCCCTTCTTTCCAAATCGTATTACTTCCTTCATGGGAGATACCTTTAAGAACACCCTATCCCCAACCTCAAACTCTAACTTTCTATGCCTTATATCCTCATAGGACTTTTGGCAACTTTGGGCGGCTTTAAGTCTATCCCGAATCACCTTTACCTTCTCTATAACTTGGTGAGCCAAGTTTGGGCCAAACATCTCTGCCTCACCAACCTCTAACTACCTAATAGGAGACCTACACCTCCTACCATATAGAGCATCAAACGAAACCATTATAATGCTAGTATGGTAGCTATTATTGTACACAAACACTACAAGAGGTAAGTGCTCAACCCAACTACCACCATAGTCAATCATACAAGCACAAAGCATATCCTCCAACATCTAAATAGTTCTTTCTACTTGCCCATTTGACTGCGGGTGGAAAGCAGTACTAAAACTCAACTTGGTCCTAAAACTTTTTGAAATGACCGCCAAAGGTGTGATGAAAACTGTGTACCATGATTTAAGATGATAGAAATAGGTACCCTATACAACTTCACAATCTCATGGAGGTACAAACTCGTGTAATCCTTTGTCGAGAAATTTGTCCGTGTAGGCAAGAAATGAGCTAACTTTGTCATCCCATCCATGATGACCCAAATCAAATTGAACTCGTTTTGAGATCGAGGAAGACCGATAATGAAATCTATGTTGATCATCTCCCACTTTCACATAGGCAACTCAATTTCTTAGTACAATCCTCCGGGCCTCATTTGCTAAACCTTTACTTGTTTGTACACCATTCACTTAGCCATCAACCCACTTTATATTGTTCCACCAACACATCTCCTTAAAGTCATGATACTTTTTCCTCCAACCAAGATGAATGACATAGTGTGAGTTATGCGCCTCAGCCAAGAACCTCTCTCGCAAACCATCAACATCGAGAACACATAAAACCCTTGGTACCATAAGGTACCATCACCACAAATCTCAAAAGTTACCACCTTCTGTGCACCCAACTCACCTTTGATCTTCATCAAGACAGGATCCAACAGTTGCTTCTCCTTTACTTCATCATCAAGAGACGACTATGCCACTTCCTGCACAACAACACCACAATCCCTAGAGTCCAAAAGATAAACTCCAAGGTAAGCCAAATGGTAAATATCTTTCACCAACTCCCGTTCTATTCATCCACATGAGCCAGGCTTCCCATGGATAACCTGCTAAGAGCATCAGCAAATATATTAGCTTTATCTGGATGGTAGTAAAGACTCATGTCATAATCCTTGAGCATCTCAAGCCATCTCCTTTGCCTGAGGTAAAGCTCTTTCTTAGTAAATACATACTACAGGCTCTTATAATTAGAAAAGATATCCATATGCACTCCATACAAATAGTGACGCCAGATTTTCAATACGAACACCATAGCTAAAATCTCCAAGTCATGATTCAGGTAATTTTTCTTATGCAACTTCAACTGTTTAGAGGCATAAGATATCACCTTACCATGATTCATCAAAATGCAATCAATCCCTACACGGGATGCATCCTAATATACCACAAACTCATCCGTGCCTTCAAGGAAGGTCAAGACAGGAGGTGAACTCAGCTTATCCTTCACATTCTCAAAAATACCCTCACAAGCATCTAAAGACAAGAACCTTACCTTCTATTATGTCAACTTATTCAATAGGGAAGTTATAAAAGAAAAACTCTCCACAAACCTTCTATAGTAACCAACTAAACATAAAAAGCTCTGAATATCGATTGGAGTCGTGGGTTTGAGCCATTTCTTAACCACTGCACTTTCTGTGGATCCACTATGATCCCTTCACTAGAAATTACATGACCTAAAGAGTGACATCATTTAATCAGAACTCACATTTTGAAAATTTGGCATACAACTGCTCTTTCAAGGTCTACAACACTATATGAAGGTGATTAACATGATCCACCTCATTCTTCGGGTACACTAGGATATCATATATGAACATAATGTCAAACAAATCTAGAAACTAACAAAAAACTCTATTCATTAAATCCATGAAGGCCACCGGGGCATTGGTCAACCTAAAAGACTTAACTAGAAACTCCAAATACCAATACTGGCTACGAAAAGCAATCTTAGATATATTTACCTCCCTGATCTTTAACTGATGATACCTAGATCAAAGATCAATATTGAAGAAAAACTAAGCACCCCTGAAGCTGATCAAACAAATCATCTGTCCTTGGAAAAGGGTACTTATTCTTTACCATTACCTTATTCAACTGCTAGTAATCAATGAACATCCAAAAGGAACCATCCTTCTTACACACGAATAACACTAGTGCGCCCTACGAGGACACACTATAACAGATGAAACCTTTGTCTAAAAGATTCTTTAGTTGCTCCTTAAGCTCCTTCAACTTAGCCAGAGCCATTCTATATGAAGGAATAGAAATCAGATGAGTGTACGAAACCAGATCTATCCTAAAATCAATCTCCCTATTAGGAGGAACACCAGGAAGGTCATCTGGGAAGACCTCAAGGTATGCATTCACCACCAAAAAAGAATGCAAGGAAGGACCCTCCGAGTTTGAATCTTTAACCTAGACCAGATGATAGAGACACCCCTTAGAGATCAACCTCCGATCTCTATGATACGATATGAACTTCCCTTAGGATCTAGAGAACCACTTTCCGATTCAATAACCAACTCATTAGGGAATTTAAAAATGACCTTATGGGTTTGACAGTCTAGAGAAGCATAGCACGAGTGCAACTAATCCATCCCCAGTATGATATTAAAATCAATCATATCTAATTCAAATAGATCCACCAAATCTCTCAACCACCTACAGACACCACACAATCCCTATAGACTCTTCAAGACACCACAGAGTTACCTATCAGGGTAGAACTAGAAAAGGGGTCCCATATATAGGACGAAGACCAAAATCCACAGCCACAAATGGGGTCACATAAAAAAGAGTGGATCATGGATCAAGTAAACAGTAAACATCACGAGAAAAGAGTTTCAATATAATAGTTAGGACACATCATGGGAAAAGAGTTTTAATATAATAGTTAGGACATCAGGCAATGCCTTAGACTCCTGGAAGGTAGAGAGAGCATAGAGATGTTTTCGACTAGTGGAGAAACTAGATCGTGCTCCTTTCAGTGCCAGAGTTGAAGAAGAGACAACAGAAACCTTGTTTGCCTCAAATGCGACCTTACCAATTGGACAGTTTCTAATCATGTGCCCTGGCTGACCATAGTTGAAGCACTTGTCCTTTTCTTCATTGTGTTACCCTAATGGAATCTACCATAAAATCTATAAGAAGTATATGAAGAAGATGACTGGGCTCCACTATCCTGAGATTAGGCACCCTGTGCCCTATAGTTGTTGCTACTCTGAAAACACCGTTCACTCGATGACTTTAGGTAAGAGAACTAGCCATTGAGTAAGGCCCAGAATTTCCCCACTTCTTCATGGTCCACTTCCCACCATCCCTACCACTTTGTTGTTAGCAACCACCCTACTCAAAAAATCTAAACGTTTTGCTCTCTCTTTTCCCAATCTCCACATGCTTCTTATTCTCTTCCTCAACCAGTTGCATATACATAACCAATGTAGAGATGTCGATGTCCTTGTTCAACAAGGTAGACTTGCTCTCTAAAATCAAGTTTCGAGATAACTCAGAAGTGAACTTCCTCATTCTATCCCTTTTTCTAGAAACCATCTCTGGAGCATACCGAGATAACTAGTAAATATTAAGGCATACTCCTTGACTGATATCTTGCCTTGCTTTAGATTCAAAAACTCTTCCACTTTTGCTTTCCTCAACTCCTGAGGAAAGAAGAGGTCCAGAAAAGCACTAGAGAAACTATTCGTAGAGATAACTCAACATCGTTACCCCTTGACTTCTCCAATTCCTCATACAATTGGTATAATACATATATTATTTGGTAGGCATCAAATTCCACACCCTCCATGTTGGTAGCATGCATAATGCGGAAGATCTTTACCATCTCATCCACAAAAGCTTAAGGATCTTTCTTAACCTTAACACTAGTGAACACAAGAAGGTTCAATCTTATAAACTAGATAACCTTTGTGGCCTCAGAAGATGGAGTAATAGAAGTACCACGCTCAGTATGAGAAGCTACCAACTGCACTAATAGATGGACAGACTGAGAAACTCAGCATTCGTTATATCATCCTGAGGAGCTCGAGAAGGACTGGAGGGAACCGGTGGAATTCTAGGAGGACAATCAGGAACTAGACCCCTAGACCAATTTTTGATCCCATAAATAGACAGGTACCATTAACATTGTCCTTAGGTGGGAGAAATGAGTTTTTGTAAGCTTCAGATCATCAATGAGGCATGATTTGAAAAGTAAACAAACAAAAGTTAGAGAAAATTTTAGAACCTTAGTCTCAACAACTTGTAAATAGAACATAAGAAAGAGAAATATTCCTAAATGCCTCGTATTTTCTCCCTTATGAGTGTGGCGTGCTACATACCCTTTAAAGAGAGTCTAATCAACATGGCTTTGTCGGACACCCTATTTGACCATAAACCTAAGGGTCTGATACTAATTTGACATGACCCAAACTAGGGCCTAGTCGTGTCAGGTGTCTCAATTCTAACCAGGAGCTGAGACTATCCCCAATACCCAACCATAACTACCCTGTAACCTATGTCAGATGAATTCCAAACATATGACAAGATGAAACAATATTAATACTTCAAATACATTAATCAAAGTCTATAATCATAATCTAACAACCTCAATTAAATATCCAACCAGTGTCAAGCCTAATGTCAATACCAATACCAAGGCTGACACCAATACCGACACCGCCCATGCCCATAGTTGTCTGACAAAGCCTCTAACCTAAATCAAAGAATAAATAGTCAAGACATTCCCCCGACCATATCCAAAACCAAAGTCTAAGAAACAAAGATAATGTAACAAAGTCCATAGCGTTAAATAGAGCCTTCCAGGCTTACCACTTCAGTCTAACACAAAGTTGTCACCGAATTTAGGTCACTGAGTAGGAGGAGTAATATGATCAATTCCTGCATCGCGTGGGGATACAGCACCCAAAGATGGTTAGTGGAATAAATGCTAGTATATACTCATGAATAAGGATAAAGTAATGCCATTATTCAAAACCAAAGTAAATAACCATATGCAATCACATAGATACATATATATATTATGCAGGGAAAGGGAATTAGATTTAGCATGTATTTAAAACCTTTAACTTTGATTTTATAGCTCTGCTATCCTAAAACCCCATGGGCCATACGGGTTCAGCCTCCCCTAATAAAGGGCCCCGGTATTGTTAGCCACATTAATCGGAGAATAAAACCTAAGATGACTAGTACATCTCCCAACATGACAAAACCTCAGATTGAAAAACATGAGTTTCCAGTATTGGTACCCTCAGGACCTCCATCTTTCTCAACTTTTCTAACACAACCCCCGTTAAGCCCATATTAAGACCATTTACACATTCCAACTATTTACCAAGGAGTCTTTTGCTTAGGTATCAACCATTGGTTTCATCATACTAAAATTAGAGCTTGCAAGTCTATCTTTTTATGTTATACCAAAGCCATTAAACCAAAATAACTCCAAAGTTTCCAATTAAACCAAAACCATGGCCATTGAGGCTTTTCCAAACCATTTAAAACCAACCAAACCGTTTAAGGTTCCATTACCATAGTATGCAATGCAAAAGTTTCTAGAATAGTCAAACTATGTGACAAAGTCATTCTCATTGGCATTTTAACAAACATGTTGAGGGCATATAACTTCCAAAACAAAAACCAAGTATCAATTGACCATTTCTATGCAACTGCATGTTCAAACCAGAATTATAACATGAAAAACCATAAGTAAAACATTGGAAAACATTATCCAACCATAAACAACCAAAACCCCCAGCATCTATTTCAAAACCTAAAACAATACCACAATAATACCATGAAACCCATTCATTAAACATGCGTTTAGTTAAACTAACAATGAGGGAGGAGTAACATGCCTTAGTCACCAAGGAAGACGGAGAGACTCACTCTTGAAAGCCCCTAATTGACTTCCTTGTAGAAACCCTAAGAGATTTTAAGAGTATTTAATTGAGAATAATAGGTTAATAAAGTCCCAAAAGATGTTTTATGTTGTGGGTTCAAATGGAGTTAAGAGGGGAAATGTCAAAAATACCCCCAACTTAAAACTGTAGAAAACTTACAGGTGGGTACGAGTGGACTCTCCAACTCGTCACTAGGTCAGAAAGTTGGACACCAGATTCTGTCCAATATACAACTCCCTTTACTAACCCATTACCATACCATATACCCTAAGAAGAATATCAAGGGCTAGACATTGGACAACAAGTTGTTAGACTTAACCCTCTTGTTACATTAATATTCGACTCATATGGAGTCTACCATAACAAGGACAGAACTTAGTCAGCAACACACTGACCAAAATATTACTAGGGTCCCTAGACCTATACCTATACCATATGACTCATATGGTGAGTCGTTCCAAGGATAATGAGTTCAAAAATGGGAGATTTCCAAGTGCCAAAACCCAGGGTATTTCATTCGTCCATGAAAAAGGTAAAGATATTTGGTAAGAAGGGAAAATCAGTCCTTACTATGTTGGTCCTTATAATCTATGGGTATTTTTAGAAGTGTAGCCTATGAGTTAGAGTCTCTTGCTGACTTAGATTAAGTGTATTTAGTTTTCAAGTATCCTTATTAAAGAAATGGATTGGTGATCCTATATTAGTTGTGTCATCAAACAGTGTAGGTATGAATAATAGTCTTTCTTATGAAGCCATCCAAGTTGAAATCCGTGACCCTCGGATTCGTAAGTTAAGGAATAAGGAGGTCTCTTTGGTAAAGGCACTTTGGTGAAACCAGTTAGATGGCGGAGCTATTTGGGAAGTAAAGGTGGATTAAGGAATTTGTACGTCCATCTTTTCTTTTCAAATCCTATTCCAGTTTGAGGTAGTAATTTCAATTTAATTAATTCCTTTCACCTCACATCACACAGTTATTTCCAAGTCACAATATTTATTCATGGGTCCCGTCTATTCTATGTTTCAGATATAGATTTAGTTATCACGTTAGTATTCATCTCTTAGATTTTTAGTGTTTGTATTGTAACTCTTTCCTCTAACTTTTTAGCTAAGTTAGTTTCCACTCATGGACTAATGATACCATGGCCCCAAAAATCCAAGTAAAGATTAGAACCATGATTCAAGTACATATAGAGTCAAACTACATGTTTTGATAGTACAAAAAGTGATTTAGACATGTATTAAGGCCATAAGTTGCTCCTAGATCATTACTAAGCTAAAACCTCCCTTATCGATTGATCTCTTGTAAATAATTTTGTTATAGAAAACTTTAAATGAGCAAAATAGTCAAGCAATAATGAAGGCAGATATCATGCATAACCAGATGCAGTCACGTTCTAATAATAAGCATTGCAAAGGGGGTCCTAATAAATACAAATCCAGGGGAATACGACAGATTGAAATGCACAATCTAAGTAGTTTTTGTTCTAACATAGACTATAATTTTGTGCTTAATTTAGATAGCTGCTCTAGCTATCAAAAACCTTCAACAAAATTAGGGGTACATGGATCGTCCTCTACAACACTTCAGATTGCATCAAACTAATAAAGACCAAGATAGTCCAGTAGCAGACCCTACGTGTGAAGTCAAAAATTAGAAAAGGGGATTTGAATAGAGTAAAATGGAAGGTTTATGGAGAAGTTTCTTACAGATAAGGGCAAATATATTCTTGGGGGTTGAACCCCGACAACCTGAGATTTGAATGGTTATTAGAGAAGCGGATGGGTAGAGGTAACCACAAAATAGTAGAATACTTACCAGATGTTAGAGAAAATGATAGACAAAGCACCACTTCACACATTCTAGGCTCAAGCTTGAAGATTATCCACAAAAGGTTCCTGATAAAGCTCCGATTTCAGCTTCGAAGGAAACATAGCAGAAGAGAAGTAGCGGCAGATGGGGAAAATAAGTACCCGGTACTCTTGTCCAAATAGTCCTTTTTATTTTATTAGGAAACTCTTTATATTCCAATGTGGTGGATTGGGCCATTTACTTTCCAATTAATGTAAATTTGTGGACTTAGTTTGAGTTTGGTTTATTAATAAAATAGTCTGATCCGAGCCAAAAAAAATTAATTAAAAAAATAAGCATAACTCAAGATTCTGTTGTATTGTTGAGATCAAGACCCATCAAATGATTTATATTTGAATTATCTTTCCAACTCATCTAATTTCTCATTAATCTGATTTTAGAGTAAGAAGTTAGGATTATTTTACTGAAGCATTATCAAATTATCAGTAATGGTACACTAGGAGGCACAATAGGTCGTCAGGGACTTGATGGGTCGTAGCGGGCCACACGGAATGTGGTGTAGGTCATGGAAAATGATAGGGAATAAAAATCAAGTCTAGGTGACAAACCACATCACAACCTATGGACAAACCTTATGGGTCATCACGTGAGTCATCGAAACTGATTCTAGAAACTTTCCACATGATTTTAAAATGGTTGTTTGGTTTTTTACCACTTTTTTAACATAAAATATGTCTTTTAAGATATTTCAAGGCTGATTATTAAGCCTAATATTGCCCTAATTCCCTTATTCCCCCTAATATAATTGATACTTAGGAAAAACATCGAGAAAAAGGCAATTTTCTTTTCCCAAGGCAAAATTAAGGTTCTTCAACTTCAGCTCCCATATTCAAAGATTTTTGTAAGATTCTTGTCTCCAAGTATGTGTGATTTCATCAATGGGTTTCTTTTCACCCAGTAAGTCCTAAAGTTAACTCAAATCATAAGTTCAATTCCTTCCTCAGAGCCTAGGGTTCATGAATATTGTTAATTCTTTGATAATTTAGTCCCTCCTTATCATTGAGGCATAAACCCATGCTTTTACATGAATTTCAGTGTCAATTGAATGTCTATAATTGATATCCCTTATTATTTTATGTAATATATGATTCTCAAACTTATGATAAAATTTCCTTATTTTGTTCAGTTCATGGGAATTGGCATTTTAGTTGCATTCTTCAGAGATGGCAAGTTATGAACACCAGATGGACTAGGATTTTATGTAAATATTTATAAATATTCAATCCTTCAATCTTCATGATTTTAATACATTCAAACAAAGTACTTATTTTGTAGTTGTTAGAATATTAATATTATTGAGCATTCCAGTTATCAATTGTTACTCAATTGAGAGTAGTACTTAGTATAGAGTGAATGCAGGGATAAAGGCTCACGTGATAGTTAGGTTGAGACCTTTCGTAGAAGTCCCTAAGTTCTAACTTACGGTGCCACCCTATGTTTGAATGGGTCACATGTCAGATCGAGCTTGATACCTTAGTCTTTACGAACATCAATTTAGTGGATCCATATCTGTTAGTGTTTGTACCTTTGGTAAGGTACTAAACACCACTCTAGCAGGGGTTACAGTGTGGACTCCAGTTAGCACAAATTAAGGTATGTCGATGAACTATAGCTTCCATAATGCATGATTTAGATTTATATATATGTATGACTACACCATTGTATGTTTATTACTTGGTAATTTTATCAGTTTGAATGTCTCAACTTCATGTTCAGTTTATCATGTTATCTGCAACATATTTAGCTTATATTAAATCGTGCACATCTCACGTACTCAATAGATTAAAAGTATTGATTGCATACTTCCTTGTACTATATTATTTTATGATATAGGCTTCGACGTCTAGCATCCTACTCAAGGCTAGTACAATTTCGCACCATACCTGCAACATTGTTTGGTGAGTCCTCATCATTCGAGGGCCAATCATCATGTAATGAGTTGGTTTTTGGTGATTTATGTAAAATATTTATTTATATGTGATTTGACCATTTTCCCCTCCTCATGGTTGCATTATGGTGTTTCTAGGGTGTGGGGATGATTAGCATAATTCTCAATGTATTTTGTTGTGATTTATGCGAGATTGTGATTTTTAATGATCTTAAAGGCTTATTAGTTGACTTCAGTCAACATCTTTTGATCTGTACATAAGATGACAAAACAGACTGCATCAGTAGATCCAAAATATTAATTTTAGGTTGGTAACTTGGTTAGCGTGGTTTGATGGCTTTTAGTTCTCATTTTGACCCTTTATTTAGAGAGTTGTAAAAATAGGTCTCGGTGGTCAATTCTGTGAAAATATTTTTTTTAAATTCTGATATTGCCATTGAGTCAGAGAATCGAATTAATTGGGTAGCATAGTTTGTTCGCGTTCTTGCAATTTTAGATTAATTTCGAGAGGTCCACAGAGACTTGAAATTTTCCAATTCTCCACAATTGGTACACCACGCAATTGGTCCAATCGCTAAAGTGCCACATTGGCCACTTAGCGGTAGGCACTAAAATTCTACCGTAGTCGCTTTAGCGGACTTGCGTGCTAGTGGGCACTACTAAACCAGTACTTGACAACTTTAGCAGTGACCGCTAAAGCGACCACTTGACTACTTTAGCAGTATCTGGCACCTGGGTATATAAATGATCCTTTCTCGATTTTATTCACCATTTTCAAGAGTTGGAGATTGGGGTTGAGTTTTCGGACATTTCTTCCATTTTTAAGCATGGGTAAGCTCCAAAAGTCTTGTTTCAACTACTTTTCTTTGATTTCGTCATTGAATCTTGTTTAAACTCAGATTTAAAGGTGGAATTTGGGAATTTTTGTCGAAAAGCCTAAAATAGCATTTCTTCATTTCAAACCCCAATTTCATCCTATTTTCACTTAGATTTTCTTCGATGAGTTCCTTTAATCTTGGAAAACATATTTTTGGACAAAAATCCAATTTGATTCTTCTTTTTCGAAAACCCATTTTTTGGAAGGAGGGAGGGGGTCCATTTTGAACCCAATTCAAAAGTGGGCAACATAGGTGTTGTTGGCTTTCTTTTGAGTGTAGATTCTATATTTGTGTGTTTTAGCTAATTTTTGGGTTCGTGTAAGAGGTAAAAACTTGGTGATTAAGGCTTATTTGTTCCAGTCTCAGCATTCGAGATAGGTTATGGATTAACTTTCTTCAGACTGGGTTGGTAGTCTATAATAATGTAAAAGTATACTATTAGTATGGGGTTGTATCATGGAAAATGTGTTTAGGTGATTTATGTGCCCACATGGGGGCCTATGTGGATAATAGTTGGTGGTTTGGAGACATTATTTGCCATGTCCGACCGTGTGGGGTCTTATAAGATTTTGTTGGCTTGATACTGATATATCTATATTTGGTTGTACTCTTTTTTGTGGAAAAGGACTATATTTTGGAATTTATGTGGTATCAATGACATTTTTCTTGGATATTTCTCTTGATTATTTATGGACTATAATGAATCATGGATGGTTAGTTTACTTGAGAGTGGATTTTTAGCTCACATGGTTTATATATTGGTTGGATATTGGAAACTCTCATTTTGGTTGGTTATGAGAATTACATGCTCATTCATGAAAATTTGGTACTGCTGTGGAAATATTTGAAATACTGGCTTTTTCTGACAGAAAATGTAACATCTTTAAAATCCTCTACTGACATATGTGTTGAAGAGGAGTTATGGATATTGGTTTTATATAGGTTGATACTCTCTCCCCCTGGGTCCTACCTGGTAATAGATCTCGATAGCTATGGGTTGACAAACCTCCCATGGGTCCTACCTGGGAGAAGAGCTTGATAGGTTTATACAGAGGTTGTGCAACAATCTCGTGCATCATCATCATTGTTATATTCATTGTATTTCATGCTTTTTCTGTGATCATATTATTGTTCTTGACTTTATATATATCCATTTGTTTTATTTTCTTATACTTATATTTGGAATGTGTATATTTGCTCTTCTTTCCTCTACCTGTAATTGTATTATGTGCTTATAGTAGAACTGTTAGTGGAGACAGTATGGGCTACCTTCGGAACATTTTCTGGTTCCGGGTGATGTGCCCATAGTTTTTGGTTATATGCTTTATTTTCTACTTTACCCAGTTGGCCTATGAGACCTACTGTGTTAAAGTGGGTCGTACTCACCCCTACTATGCTCTTTCAGTGTAGATCCAGGTAAGAGTGTGCCACACGAAAAGCTAATTCAGGCAACATTTGGAGTCTATTCAACGTAGTTGTTGATGTATGCATCTGAAGTTGGCCCCAAACTTTTCTTATCTAGACTCTGTCTTATTGTATTCAGAGATAGAGTTTGTACCTTTGTTCACCTCCTCAGCCCTAGAACGAGAGTGTTTAGCCACTCATGAGTAAAAACTAAAAGTAAAACTAATGAAAAAGAATAATAACCCTAACTGTGGCCTCCTCGTGTGTTTTCTCTCTTCAAAATTCATCCAAGATGTTTAGAATAAGAGCTAAGTATCCTATTTATAGTATAGAAGGATTTTGGCTGATTTTACCCTTGAGCGTGGCATGCCCTTATTGCGGATGTCAAAGGATATGACACTCCCTTAACATGCATTCGTACTGAAATTAACATTTTACATTTTATCTTAGGGCATGGCACACCCTTATCTCAGAGCTTGGAGGGCATGGCTCACCCTTTTGCTAAAAACTGCTACTTTTCTTTGTAGTTAACTCGTTCCATTTGCCTTCATGTCTCGCACTTTTTTTAAGCATTTTGAACTTCATTTTAGCTTTCTTGTCTTCCTGACATTGCTCCTGACATCTTCCATGATCTACTACAACATCAAGTACAAGCATTACTCACACAACACAATAAAGTCCATCAAAGTCCACTGGAAACGATCATA
This sequence comes from Capsicum annuum, assembly GCF_002878395.1. Lineage (NCBI taxonomy): Eukaryota > Viridiplantae > Streptophyta > Magnoliopsida > Solanales > Solanaceae > Capsicum > Capsicum annuum. Next base: position 69,048,286 of record NC_061118.1, on the reverse strand, counting down.
GCTCAAGCTAGTACACTATTTTTCATGTCTAAAGTCTATGTGATTATTTTGATTCTTAACTCGCTTCCACTGCACCAAAAACACTCTAAACATGTATTTCAATACATAGATACTCAATTACACCATTAACTCTTTAAGCACACAAAGAAGTCCTCAAAACTAGGCTAGATACATGTACATAATGTCACAACCGAAACTAGGTCCTAGCCGTGATGGGTATCTTAAGTCCACCAAGGACTAGAGATGACCACCTTAGCCTATTACAACGTAACCAATATATATATGACAAGGTAGGAAAGATAAACCCAAAAGTCTATATGAGATCAATATCTGAAAACCATCCACAATACCAAAACTAATACTGAACATCAACCATAATGCCCATATCCACAGTAGACCAACAAAGACTAACAAATCCGAATATGAGTAAAATGTCACTACACGCCCCCAACCATACCTAAAACAAATCTAAAATAAAGTCTAAGACAAGGGAAATCAAAACATTAAATGAAGTCTTCTGAAGAATAGAATCCCACCACTTCAAGTCAACTCTTCATATAACCATGAACACCTAATCATTGTGCAGGAAAGGTAGAATTGCCTTCGAAACCTATATCGCGTGTGGATACATCATATGAAGACGGTTAGAGGTTGGACTGTTAGCATGTAACTCAGGGATAAAGTAGTAAAGTAATGTCATAATCCATACCATCAATGCAAGTAAAATCCAATGCACAACATCATAAGCAATATGTACATATATATATGTATATCATATGCCAATAAAAAAAGGGAACAAGGTTTGGCATGCATTTTTAAATAGTTAACCTAAAATGTGTAGCTCTGCCATCCTAAAGGCACCCACGGACTATATGGGTGCAGCTCCCCCTACTAAAAGGGCTCCAGTGCATGTTAGTTGCATGTACCAGAGAAAACCCCAGATGGCTAATAAAATCTTCAAACTATAAAGTGTGTCTCATGCACACGGTCACCATGATGAATCCTCACGTCGGCAAACATGAGTTTCCAGTATCTATTCCCCCGGGACCTCCATCTTCCATGAATTTTCAAGACAACCCCCTTTAACCCCATATTAAAACCATTTTCACATTACCAACCATTTACCAAGGAGTCTTTTAATTAGAAATTTCCCATTTGTTTCGTCATACCAAAATAAGTGCTTGCAAGTCTATCACTATATGCCATATAAAACCATTAAACCAAATTTGACTCCAAAGTTTCCAATTTGAAAACCAAAGTCATGGCCACCAAGGCCTTTCCAAAACTATTTGAATATCAAACCAATTCAATTCATGACCCACTTACTATTTATACAATGCAAGGTTTCGAAAAGAATATCCAAACCAAGTGATAAATCATATTTCAAAGCTAATTATGCAAGTGGGCCGAGGTTATTATAAATTTCCATACCAAAACCATTTATATGGGGAATCCATTGTACCCCTAAATTTATTCACTATCCCTATGCACCCAAAGAGTTCATAAATCATAAATTCACTGCATAACAATTCAATATTAATCATGGGAAAATATTTAAACCAAATACATTCAAAACCCTCAACCCATAGTTCAAAACCCAACATAAAAACCATAGAAAATAATAACCAATTCATGCCATGAATAAAATAAAAATATAGGGAATGAGGTACATGCCTTAATTGCGAGGAAATTTGAAGAAAACCATACCCTTAGGACCCTAGATGATCACCTCCTTGAACCTTAGCCTTGAGTTGAAAGGGAAATTTGAGAAAGGATGGCTGAGAGTAATGAGAATGACCTTTTGTAGATTGAAAATGGATAAAAATAGGTCCTTATCGTGATTAAAAATCATTTATAGGTTAAGGTACCCCTTTACCCCTTATCCCATTTTAAAAAGAACAGGACAGTCTAAAATTACTATAGGACCGTGGCATGGACCTTATCGCGGAGGTCCAGCCACCATGTCATAGACCTTATTGTGTTGATTATCTTTTGTGTAACGTAGGTTATTGTGCATACTAACCTTCGTGGCACGCTAATATCACGGAGGCTTATTACCTCCATGACCTAAAACCACCTCAAACCCCATTTGAAAATTTCAAAACTCTTTCAGGTTACCGTTTTAACATCCTCAAATATAATTTGAGTCAAAAATTGATATTTCAAGCATGGAAAATCCAAAAATAAAATACCCAAAATTTTAAGGGTGTTACACATAATGAAACTTAGGAGTATAAATATGCCTAAGACCAAGATATTTGAGTCCCGATGTGGAAAAAGATGATGATTAGGCCCGAGAAGTTATTTACCCATATTTTTGTTTATGTTTTGTTATGCATCGGGCATAGTGCTTTGCTTAAGTATGGGATGGGGTAAAAGTACTCCTTGGGTTTGTTAAATTACTTACTGTTAGATTGATGGATATTTTGGTCTGCAATAAGAAGTAATTCATACTTGGTTGACTTGGATGATTCGGTAGTAGTACTTGTTATTCGGATTAGTTGTTTTGCATTGTTTTACTTTTGAGTTTCTCAGCTGTTATTTTTGGTTCTTTTCATGAGGATGGTCCAATTGAACAAAATAGGACTAGTTTTTTTAGGATTAGGGTGTGCATTGAAGTCATTGTTAAGTAATTTCTCGATGATGTATGGATGACGATCGTCTTAAGAGAAAATTAATCATAAGTAGAGTGTAAGAAGTATAACCCTTTCATGAAATTAAGACTAAATGTTCTTGTAGGTTGCATGACTGTATTCCACTAGTATAAAAAAAATGTTTATGAAAGCATGTTTGATGGGTTAAAATATTTAGGCTCATTTATGTGACTCTTGTATGATCTTCTCTTAAATTTGAATTCATACCATTACTTGGTTAAGAATCAAAAAAGGTTCATCTTAATTTGAACATGTACTAGGTGTGAGTGAGTTGTTTGCTTATTCAATGTTGCATTATGGTGTCTAGAACTTTTCCCGTGTATGTGTAAAGTGAAATGAAGTACTAAGGTTTAGGAGATGATATAGACCTTTCTTTGATAGCCATGTTGTATATCTATTTTACCTACCCTTTATGCATAATCCTGGCCCTGTTGAGTCTTTAGCCTATTTTTTTATAGCCTCATAGGTAGCCTGTTTCGTTTCTTTCAGTCAATCATAATTTTATTCCAAACTCCTAAGCGCTTTAGTTAAAAAATTAAGAGAGTAGAAGTGGGAAACTGATAAAGGAAAAAGTGAAAGTGAAGCCCCAACATAATAGATACTGGTGTGGTGAATAATCTTGTGTTATTTATTGGTGGGAGTTACAAAAGAAAATAAAAGGAAAGAGAAAGAATAAAAATAAGAATAAAAGTTAGAAACATAGGCCACAGATTGATAGGAAAAACTCCATACATATGATATTGTAAGCTAACCTAAGGAGATGGTGTAAAAGCAAAAGAAAGTGTGAATTAAAAGTGATAGAAAAATACATTGGTTGAAACCGAGTTTAATAATAGTGTGATGTATTAAAGTGGTTAGGGGAGTTAGTCATTATTCCTTTCCATAATAGTTCCTACCCATCCCTTAGCCTACATTACGACACATTAAAGTCCTACTTGATCTTTCACCTTAGAATTTTTATATCAGTAGAGTATTACACTAAGGGCATCTTAGGGGTCATCCTATATGCATGTGAATTCTATGAGATAGTGAGTGAAATTTTACATTTATCCCCTGTTGTGTGGTAAATTGTATATTAGTAAGCAACAGTGGGATATTTTCTTGTTATGAAAGGCACATGTTTAATGATGGATAGAAACTTCATGTGATTTCTTGATTGAGTAATGTCCATGAGTTTGCTAATTTTGATGAGTCAATTCTTGAGGCTAGGAGGTTTCAAGTGGTCAGTCATCCATTTATATGACATGGTCGAATTAAAAACTTGTTCATATTTGTTGTATAGTCCTAACTTGAGTACCTTGTTTTAATTAGTGATAGTGGATCTTTATGTGTTGAGCATAAAGTAGAACATTGGTCAAGAACGAATAAAGCTTAAGTGTGGGGTGATGATCTTTGGTGTATTTATACACCTAAATGTCACGTTTTACCCATGTTTTATCTAAATTTTGAGAACAAAGTATCTTTAGCTATGTGTGTTTTATTTTACTCTTGATGTAAAGGGCTAACCTATATTGTTAGTGTTATTTCAGGAGTAAATGAGTCATATGGAGACTTTAGACGACCACAGAGTGCAAAGGACGAAAGATGGGAGCAGAATAGCATGAAAGGTGGCTGCCAAGAAAAGCCTTGTGTCGCACCCTTAGGGTACGCATTTGGCCTAGCGACATGAGGTCCCCCCCACCCCACCGGTGCAATGAAGGTTTTCAAATCAATTCAAGTGTCTGGGTAGTTTTACTATACATTTATAAACATCCCAAGCCTATTTTTTAGAAAGGATACACAACATTTTGGAGCATTGAAGAGAGGCTAAGTATTATTTCATTAGGGTTCATCTTGTGTAAACTCTACTACTCGTAATTCTTTGGTATATACAAACAAGAATTGTTGTGCTATTTTGTTTCAAAGTATGAGTGGCTAATGACCTTTGTTCTGGGTTGAGTCTGAACGCGTGATTGTATTTCAGATTCTTTAGTTGGTTAAACATTGGATTATCATATGGGTATTAAACTCTTGGTTTTACTATTTTGATGCTTGGCCATTATTGAAAGACATATTTAATCCTCTTGTAAACCCGGAAGGGTAATCTTTAGGATAGAATGAGGAGCTTAAAGAACAAGTTCTCATCTTTTATAAACAAATTATCTGACTCGCTTCTAGGATAGGAATATACTTAGAACGTCTTGTTTGGTTCAATTACAAGAACATAGTTTAATGCACCTAAATTGAATTATTGCATCTCTGCTCAATGATGTAGTTATGATATCCTTTTAGATAGACGATTAGATATTCAGAAGACCAACATCGTATTATCAACCTTGTGAATCAACAACCCGATAAACAACATAACCAATGAAAGAGAAACAATGTACATGATTGTCGAGAGTGACTCGACCCTGGAATTTTCCCTCAATGATTACAACTTTGCACAAATTACGGTTGTTCCATTTTATTACCTTTACATAGTATTAGTTTTCTATACTCTTATAAATCATCTTGACACACCACCATACTTGTTTGAAACATTACTAACGACTCAATTAAGTGAATTGCTAAAAGAGTAGTTCGTGTGGGTTTGATATTCGAATCTCTTCGGAGCTACTATATTACTTGTCAAATCACGTGCACTTGCATGTGGGATAGGACACAACCTAACAAGGGAAGTGCCTAAAAGAAAAATAAAAGAATAACTAGTAACTCAGTTTGATTTTGAAAAGAATAAGTGAATAGTAACACAGTTTAATATTTGAATAGTCCCCGAGCAGCTATATCTTCTTCTCTATCTGCCTAGATCCGAGCATACCGAAGAATGAATTGCTGCCCAAGAGAGAGATGGGATTGGGTCCAAGTGATTAATCATGATATTTAGGTCAGTCTCTTGAATGAAATGTTGTGAGGGCACATCGTTGCTTACATCAAACAAAATGTCCCTTACTGTTCTAGACAAATGAACATAACATGATGAGATTTGTTCATAACTTCAATAGGTAAAAGACGATAAAGCATGCAAAAACAATAATTGAAAATACATAAAAGTAAAACATCCATGCTTGCCCCACTCAATCCCGACTATTTATACTTGACAAAATTGACTAATGTTCAGTCTAACTTTTGATAAGTTTCTTTCATAATTAATGTTGGAATTCAAAAGCCGAATGATGGTAGAAGAGGAAGAAAGTTACGGCTTTAGTTACCTCATACCTGAATGTTATTACAAAGGGGAATAAGAAAAGTTAGGCTACTAAATTTTATTTATTTGATGAAGAAAGAAAGTCCAAAGGCAGTTACAAATTTACAGAAATGTGAATGGTTTATATGTTTATTTGATGAAGCAAGAAAGTTAAAAAGCAGCTACAAATTTACAGAGTATTGTAGCAACACATTTACAGAATATTGTGAATGGTTTATACGTTTATATTTCATTCAATTTTAATTTTGTTTTAATTATTGAATGTATGGACTAGATGATATATGATGAGATAATAACAAGTATACCAGTTAATATTTAATTAATTAGATGTTTTATAATAGCATGATTTAGTTTAGGGGTAAAGTGATAATTCAACTTTTTCCCTAAATTCTTCCCACTTTTAGTATAATTAGTCTTTGAGAACGTGTGTTGCACGTTATCCCAAGTTATTTAATACAAAATTTGAAGTGTCAATGACATATTATAAATTATAGGTATAACTTGATAAAATAAAAATAAAAAATAATAGAGAAAATAATAACTCTTAATTTAAGTTAAATATTCCTGTAAATTTGATGATACTTTTGAGATATGTATGCAGTACTCTAATTTAAGGACAAACTTAGTACATATTTAAGTGTACAAAATAAATTAGTTACCTTAAAAAATTAAGTATTATATATTCTTGGAATGGTAGAAAATCAAATTGACCTACCGCTAGCAATAATTTCAACGTTTGGAGAGGAAATTAACAACTATAGATCAGTCAATTACGTATATATGTTCATCATAATAAGAAATTGAATACCAACTCAAACGTAGAGATATTATCGGAGAAAGAAAAAAACCGGTGGTAGTAACAGAGAGATTAACAGCGGTAGGTACAATGCAACAGTAAATCAATAACAACACGACGGCTTTCATCAACGCCGTTAGTTTCTCCATGGAGCTGAAGGCGTATAGTGAAGCAATGGTTAATTATGTGAAATCAAATAAGCTCAGGTTTTATACAGATTTCATATGAGCCCGTTGGCATTCATAGATATTCCAGATCGGAGGACATGCATGAAACAGAACCATATAACCAACTCCTTTTTTACCATACGTAAAAAGAAAATCGACCAATATTAATTCTTTTCATATATTTTACGAGTCTTAAATTCTTCTCATTTATTTTAGAAACCATATATCTTAGGACACATAATTTCACGTACACCCCCCATAATTCTCCTAATAATTAAACCAATTTATTAACCTATTTGTACCATAATTAACTCATGTTCAAGTCCAATTAGATTTAGAAGTATATGTTATGAAATATAAAGCAAATATAAGAAAAATAGAAAGAGAAAAGAGGATACTTCTTTATTTCTCTTGAGGGATTATTGAAGGATTATTGAAGGATGATTTAGAATGAGGGAAAACCCTTTAGTTATAGGGGAAAACAAACCTTGGGGTTTGTAACTTTTTCATAAATAAAAATACACAATATATGGTAAAGTAGGTATTCACTATATATGGTAAAGTAGACATTCACTATATATGGTACATTTATAACACTCCCCCTTGAATGTCTAATTGATAGATAATACGCATATAGGTTGCCTCATTAAAAACTTACAAAGAAAACCCAGTGGGACAAAACCTCATAAGGGAAAAAGAGTACAACGCGTATTAACTCTCCCTAATGAGAACATCCTTGAGTCTTTGCATCCCAATCTTGTGCACCATCTTCTTGAAAGTTGCAATTGGGGGAGACTTGATGAATAAATCAGTCACATTATCATTTGAACAAATCCGTTGCACGTTAATATGTAGAAAAACTTTGATGAAGTGTGCTTCGTTCTATCTCTTTTTTATGAATTCTTCCTTAAGATGTGTTGTGCATGTTGCATTATCTCCATATAAAATTATGGGTACATTGTCACATTTCAAACCATATTTTTCTCGAATGGGATGTATCATGGATCTCAACCATACACATTCTCGGCTTGCTTCATAAATAGCTATTATCTCAGCATGGTTCGATGAAGTGGCTAGATAGACTGCTTTATATATCTCCAAGATATGGCAGTATCCCACATGTGAATCCATTGCATGTTTGAGACCGAGGTTTAGGCGGGTTAAATAAATACCCATCATCAGCATAATCAACAAGATCGGGACCGCAAGCTTTAGAATAAACTAAGATCGTGTCTTTTATCCCATTTCGATGTCTCCTAGTAGGAACAGAAATATACCTTGTTAATAAATTGATTGAAAAGGCTATATCAGACCTTTTAGTATTTGCAAGATATATTAGTGTTGTGCACCTATTGCATTAAGATATATTTCTCATTTAAGCAAATCATCTATTGCTTTTGAAAAATCTCCAAGATTTTCAATAATTTTCAAGCTATAAGCTTATACAATATAAGAATTATAAATAGGTTTTCCAGAAACTTTTAAATGCTTCAAACATTTTGAATCCTTAAGAAGTTTCCACGTAAATTTTTTCAAGTGACAATATTCAACATTACATGAGTGACATAAATCTTTGTTCTCATTAGCAATGGTTTAGCTATTTATCAAAGGCATTCAATATCAAACCATCATCATCAAGATGAATTGTCTTGATTATAGAATCTCAAAATTATGCTCTTGACATAATTTTGTTGAGCAAGCAATTTTATGAATGTCAAACCCCAGGTTGACAATAAATGTACATAGTGATCATGTTATATTGATGCATCTTAATAGATCACATGACTCATGAACGGACCCATATTCACCTTTTATACTTTTCAAATTTTAAGAGATTCCATCCCAATATTAGTTGGTCCAACCAACATATCATGAAAACAAACAACATAAATAACTTTTGAAGAATCTTCTAGTTCTTCATTATATGTCAAATACTCAATATGCACATCTTCGGAATGTTATAATTGTTCATGTCAACTTATGAACTTGTATTCTAGTAAACTCCAAGTTTACCATGACATGTGTTTTTCACTTTAGTAAATTTCAGATTTACTATTACATGAATAAATTTTTGAATTTACTACTTCAGAAGTAGATTTCATAATAACTTTTCTTAGTTATTCTTCCTCATTCAGAGGTTCAATTATTTTGTCTCATTCAGAGATGAGTTGTGATACCATCACAATCAATAGTGCACGTTTGCATTAATAAGTTTCTTATTCCCCAGGATGGAATATAATCATGTCTTAAGCCTATCAAATTTTAATAGCTTATAACCTCTTTCATGATATTGCTATTTCAGGATCAAATTGAAGCATAAATATGATAGAGAGAATTTATCTATATTGCTACCACATTCACTTTAAGAATGGAGGAAATTGTCATCTTTTAGACTTATCATATATTGCTACCACATTCACTTCTAGGAATGGAGCATATTCAATGGACAAGTTTCATGACTTTTCATCAAAAACATATTATTTGTCTTAGCCATCATAATATCATCAATATGGTGCATTAAGATTTAAACTCAACGTCTTACTCATATAAAGGCGTCTTAGGCATAAATCGATGGAACTTGAACCCATGCATGCATTCATATTGTGCTTTTGGGAGGATGACCATCTTCAAGTGGTCAAATCTTTCTTTTAGGCTATTCCCCAAAACAAGTGGATCCTTAGTAGTAAGGTATTCAATTTTCAGAATTTTGTCAAGATGATGACGCAACAAAATCATAGCCTTAGCATGATTTTAATGAGATGTTGTATTTTCTTTCTTTATGGCGTCTCCAAGACCTATAACATCTAAGTGGATTTCAGCATTCAATACTCATTAAAATTAGTTCTTGCACGAGGCAACGAACTTAGATTTTGTAAGATTATTAGCGGTATGAAAAGAAAGAAAATAATACCTTATCCTTCAAATTTGATACGGTAGAGTTTCGTGCTGATAACGTGTTATGAAATATAAAGCAAATATAAGAAAAATAGAGAGAGAAGAGAGGAGACTTCCTTATTTCTCTTGAGAGATTATTGAAGGATTATTGAGGGATGAATTACAATGAGGGAAAACCCCTTTATTTATAGGGGAAAACTAACCTTGGGTTTTGTAACTTTTCCATAAATAGACATACACAATATATGGTAAAGTAGGTATTCACTATATATGGTAAAGTAGACATTCACTATATATGGTACATTTATAACAGTATAAATTTTCTTTTTCTTTATCTTTTACTATTTGTAACCATAATAAGAAAACCTTACATTCAATTCCAATTAGATTTAGAAATACTGATCTTTTTATATGTTTATTATAGTTAATATCAATATTTAAATCATAAAAAGATGATTTTGTCTAAAACTGTAATTTTTAATAAAGAGCAAAAAGTTCAAACAAAATTTTTAAGGTCCTTCACATTTTTATGCTCTTTACACATGACCTAGATTTATTAGTATACTAGTTTAGGTGTATGCGCATTGCGCGTGTTACTCACTTTATTGAGTTCAAACATTACCATAAATAGTATATTTTTTTAAATAATAAATATGAATACAATAATTCAATTCAACATCTTCTTGGAGAATTTATTTAATTAAACCTAACCTTTACCAAAAAAAAATTATCAAAGTTGATCGACATTCATCTACCACCTGTAAACTGCAACAAAATAATACGATGATAGAAACATCAAAACAATATAATTAAATCTAACCTTTACACAAAAATTTTCTCAAAGTCATCTAACAATCATATTTGAAAATTTTTGGTATTCAATTTTTATAACAAAATAATACGATAATAGGGATATCAAAATAATACTACTAAACTTAACATTTACACAAAAAAAACACTCTCAAAACAGAGATATAAATATAATACAATTAAACCTAACCTTTATCTTAAAAATTTCTCAAAATCGACCGACATTCATCTACCAGCTGTAATTTCATCTACAAACTGTAAACTACAACAAAATTATACAATAAAGCTTCAATTTTGATGAAAATAATTCTTGTCTGAGGAAAAATTTTGACCCTAAATAATGACTTGAATGAAAATAAAGTGACAAAAAACAGTGAAGAAGTTAACGGTTGAAAAATTAAACATTCACCAATCTAGACATGCAACTGAATCAAGTTAATATTTTTATATAAGATAAAATTCTAATTAATTTTAAAATATTAAATATTATGATTTTGTATTTATATCAAATAACCAAACCTAAAACAATTATAAACCAAATAATTGCTAAGAGAACTTCACCCTCAAAAGAACACATACGTGTGTAGGAAAAAACGGACCACCAGAGATCTGTTGCCTATGACTTTTAGGATTTATACAAGGAAGTGCATCTCAATATTTATATAGAAGTATTTTCTTAATAGAGTTTTATTTTAGGAGTATTTTTCTATCTTATTTTAGGGGTATTTTTCTAATTGATCAGTACAAAGAAAAATATTAATTGATTCTTTTTTCATATATTTTAGTGTGAAGACCCTTATAAAAGTAATTTGAACTTTTTACCTTTCATTAAAAGACTACAATAGATAAACTTATCTTTTTATTTTTTGTTTAATTATTTTTTTATTAAATTAAGAATTAAGGTCTTCTAAAATATATGAAAAACTGATAATAAAATAAATATATGGAAAGAAATTAAGAATACTAAAATATGTGAAATATGAATTCTAAAATATCTGTGGGGAAATTAAGAGTTCCAAATATATAGTAGTCTAGTTAATATAATTAAAATAATTAAATAATAAATTAAAGAAAATAGTGAAAAGACAGTTTTGCCTAAAAGAGGATCTTTTAATGAAGGGCAAGAAGTTCAAGTCACTTTTCTAAGGGTCTTTACACTTTTAATATATTATAGACTCATGTATTTGAGTAGTCTAGTTAATATAATTAAAATAATTAAATAATAAATTGAAGAAAATAGTGAAAAGACAGTTTTTTCTAAAAGAAGATCTTTTAATGAAAGGCAAAAAGTTCAAGTCACTTTTCTAAGGGTCTTCACACTTTTAATATATTATAGATAATTTAAAATAAAATAAATATATACTATATTAAAAGTGTGAAGAGTCTTATAAATATTGTTTGAACTTTTTGTTCTTCATTAAAAGTCTCTGCAATAAAAAAAATTGTATTTTCACTTTTTTCTCAATTTATTCTTTGATTATTTTCATAAAATTGTATCCTAAAATATATGAGATCAGAACTAAAATATATGCTGAAACATTTTTCTTAAATTAGGAGTGCTAAAATATATGGTAAATAGTAACTAAAAAACTTATGGTGTAAAATAAATAAGGACTCCTAAAAGACATTTAAAAGAACATTTAAATTCTTTTCAAGTATTAAGAAAATAGTATGTGTAGTTTCACATTTGTGATGTAAAAAGATCTCTACATATTATTTTTTCAATACCAATTTTGTTTAGGGTATAAAAATTATTATTTATTCTACGTAACCATAATGTACTTTCCCATATGCACATGAAATATGTATTATTATGAAGTATATAAAACTATGGAACTTCAAACAATGTATCAGTTAATACCTATGCACATATCATTCCTTAAGGGGAATGTTGGTAAAACTTGCAATTACGGGCAATAAGGTCCTAAGGCCCTTTGCAAGTATTATAGCAGATCAAAAAATCTGATCTCAATTATGTTCATACATTGATATAATTTCTAAACATTTTGGGACATAAATAGAATGCTAAATTTTAACTACAATTACGGTGTATCAAGTTATTAACTGTCAGTTTGATTCTACGCTTCTTCTACTTCTACTTTTTTCTTCTTACTTTAGTTTTGATTTAAGTCATCTTCTTGCATTCATTCATATTTTCTTACTTTCTACTTACATTATTTATTATTGTATGGTGTACGCATAATTGTAATTGTTTATTGTGCAACATATTATTGTTTGTAATGAACTCCAATAGCCACAATAATTAAATCAGCAGCAACTCAACAATTACACTAACTTCACCATGAACAGTGTTCAACGATAATAACAGAATTCCGGAAAGGAAAATTCTAGTTAATCTAGCTTAGCAACTCGATTCCAAATGTGAACAATCTCCAGCTTGAAACAATTGCATACCTGAATCAATAACTTCACTGGCAAGTAAGAAATTTGTAAAATAAGAATTAGGATTTAGGGAAGAAGTAGAAGAAGAAGAAGAAGAAGAAGAAGAAGAAGAAGAAGAAGAAGAAGAAAAAGAAAAAGAAAAAGAAAAAGAAAAAGAAGCAGATGGAACATACCAAATTCACAACGCCCATTTCTGTTTGTTTTTGATATTTATACCCTTTTTGAGTGAATCTGAGCCCTTGATCATGTACTTGATCTAATTTAATCACCACCCTTGATTCCAACTGCTGAACTTATTTAAATAAACACTTAACGGTCTCGTTTACTAGTGTTGGCTAACATATGTAATAAATGTTCATTAAATTCCACCCTCTATCAGGACATTCTTGTCCTCAAGAATGTGATGCTAATCCCTGAATGAAGTCAGGGAATTGAGCCTTGATGAATGTCTAGTCCTCCCAGGTAGCTTCTTCAGGAGCGAAGTTCTCCCATTGAATCAGGACCTTCACTACTACAGGATTATTCTCTTTTACTATTCTTCTTTGTAAGATAGCCAGGGGCCCAACCAAGATCTTCTCATCAAATCCAACTAATGAAAGTTGTTGTATGGGTGTTATATCTGGACCAATTCTCTTTTTTAGTAAAGAAACATAAAACACTGGATGGATAAGAGAATTTGTTAGGATTTTAAGCTTGTAAGCTACCTTGCTCACTCTGTGTAGAACCTTGTAAGGGCCATAGAATTTTGGGCATAATTTGAGGTGCTTCCTAAGTGCAATTGATATTTGTCTATATGGTTGAAGCTTCAGATAAACCCGGTCTCCTACCTGTAATTCCCTCTCACTTCTTCTCTAATCAGCATACTATTTCATTCTAGCCTGAGCCTGCACTAAATTGTCTTTTAATACTTGCTAAAATTTCACCCTTTGTTTGACCAAGTCCTGTACTGATTGTACTGGTGAGTCACTATGAGGTCCTAGGAAAAGTTATGGGGGTCATGCCCATATAAAGCAAAGAAGGGGGTGGTTTGCAGGGCTGTGTAGTAGTTGGTGTTGTACCATCACTCAGCTAAATGAAGCCAGTTTACCCATTTCGAATGTCTAGTCCTCCCAAGTAGCTTCTTCAGGAGCGAAGTTCTCCCATTGAATCAAGACCTTCACTACTACAGCATTATTCTCCTTTACCATTCTTCTTTGTAAGATAGCCAGGGGCCCAACCAAGATCTTCTCATCAAATCCAACCAATGAAAGTTGTTGTATGGGTGTTATATCTGGACCAATTCTCCTTTTTAGTAAAGAAATGTGAAATATTGAGTGGATAAGAGAATTTGTTAGGAGTTCAAGCTTGTAAACTACCTTGCTCACTCTGTGTAGAACCTTGTAAGGGCCATAGAGTTTTGGTCATAATTTGAGGTACTTCCTGAGTGCAATTGATGTTTCTCTATATGGTTGAAGCTTCAGATAAACTCGGTCTCCTACCTGTAATTCCCTCTCACTTCTTTTCTGATCAACATACCATTTTATTCTAGCCTGATCCTGCACTAAATCGTCTCTCAATACTTGCTAAAATTTTACCCTTTGTTTGACCAAGTCCTGCACTAATTATACTGGTGAGTCACTATAAGGTCCTAGGGAAAGTTGTGGGGGTCATACCCATATAAAGCAAAGAAGGAGGTGGTTTGCAGGGCTATGTGGTAGTTGGTGTTGTACCATCACTCAGCTAAATGAAGCCAGTTTACCCATGTTATCCTTCTAGACACTTGTTGAGCCTTTTGGCCTGACCATCAGAATCAGGGTGGTAGGCTATGCTCATACATAGTGTGGTACCAATTGTCTTAAACAAGTGTTGCCAGAATAAACTAGTGAACACCTTATCTCTATTAGAAACCATTATCTTTGGGAACCCATGCAACTTATAGACTTCTTTAATGAAAACTTCTGCCACTTGAGTTTTTGTATATGGATGTTGTAAGGCTACAAATTGTGCATACTTAGTGAATCTATCCACCACTACCAGGATCACCTCTTTGCCTTGAGATTTAGAAAGTCCTTCTATAAAATCAAGACTAATGTCATTCCAGGCTTGAGTTAGTATAGCTAGCGGTTGTAAAAGACCAGGAGATGCTACATTATCATCTTTACACCTTTGACAGATATCACAAGTAGAGATAAATTCTTGCACCTCTTTCTTCATTGTTGGCCAAAAGAAATACAATTATAACCTCTTTAAGGTGCTATATAGTCCAGAGTGTCCATCCAAAGCTGATGTATACATACTATGTAGTAGTAGTTGTCTCAAGGCAATACTTTTACAAATATACACCTTACCCTTGTATCTCAGAACCCCTGAAGTCAACTTGTATTCCTGGTTATGATTGGGGTTGATTGCTATAGCAGTAAGAAATTCTTGAGCATTGTTATCTCCTTCGTAACTCTTTTCTACCTCCAAAATCCATTCAGGTTGTGCCTCTGGCAGTGCTTGAAACTCACCTTGTTCCTCAGGAATTCTAAAGAGGCCATCAGCTACCTTTTTCTCAACTCCCTTCCTATAGATAATCTCATAATCCAAGCCCAGTAATTTTGTAAGTCCCTTCTACTGAATAGCAGTAGTGATTCTTTGCTCCATCAAATACTTAAGACTGAAGTGATTAGTCTTAATAATGAAATGGTTTCCTTGCACATAGTGTCTCTACTTGTCTATGACTGCTAGGATAACCATATATTCTTTCTTATACACTAATTTCCCCTTATGTTTGGGTGCTAGAGCCTAGCTATAATAAGCCAAGGGTCTGTTGTCTTCAGTAAGAACAGCATCAATACCTTGATTGCTAGCATCAGTCTCAATAATAAAGCTCTTATTGTAGTCAGGCATGGCTAGCACTGAAACAGTGCTCATGGCTTGTTTCAATCTATCAAAAGCTTCCTCGTCCTCTATACTTCATTGAAATAAGTTCTTTTTCAGTAAAGCAGTCAGTGGCTTGTTGATGGAACCATAATTCTTCACAAATCTTCTGTAATACCCTTTCAGACCAAGGAACCCCCTCAACCCCTTAAGGTTCTTGGAAACAGACCAAGATATCATTGTTTATACCTTGGAAGGGTCTGTAGCCACTCCGACACTCGTAATAATGTACCCTAAGTACTCCACCTGTGACTTGGAGAAAATGTATTTAGACCTCTTAGCAAATAACTTATTATTTTGCAAAATGCTGAATGTTTCTCTGAAATGCTCCACATGGTCTTGTAAATTTTTACTATATACTAGGATGTCATCAACGAAAACTAATATAAATTGCCTCAATAGTTGCTGGAACATGGAGTTCATTAATGACTGAAAGGAGGTTGGTGCATTTGTCAGCCTAAATGCCATCACCTTAAATTCAAAGTGACCATGATGAGTCCTGAATCCTGTCTTTGGTATTTCTTCCACCCTCATCCTTATTAGATGGTAACCCAATCTCAGGTTAATCTTAGAGAACTAACATGATCCTTATAACTTATCCAAAAGATCATCGACTATGGGAATAGGAAACTTATCCTTCACCGTAATCTTGTTGAGCTCCCTATAGTCAGTGCAGAACCTCCAATTCCCATCTTTTTTCTTAACTAAAAAAACCGGGGAAGAGTAAGGTGAGTGAATAGGCTATATAATCCCCCGATGCAGCATCCCTGCTAATTATTTTCCAGCTTATTCTTCTAGTAATGATTGTATCAGTACGGTCTCAAGGATACAGGTGAAGCTCCTAGGATGATGGGAATTGCATAATCTTGAGCTCTGGGTGGTGGTAAGTCAGTAGGTTCCTCAAATATGTGGGCAAAGTCATATAATACTTTCTGCACTTCTCCCGGTATCATCTCTTCAGGACTCGTATCACCCCCATCTATACTAAAAAGATGAGCTAATAAAGCCTAACCCTTCTTGAGTATTTTCCCATTGATTTAGCTGTGATTTGTTGCAAAGCTACCAGTTCTACATTTTCTTTTAGTGTCACTACCTTACCACCCTACTTGATCTTAAGCTCATATAGTTCATAGTTAAAGGTTACAAATGTATAAACTGTCATCCAATCACCTCCCAATACCATATCACAACTTCCTAGATTCAGCAGCCTGAATTTGTCTTCAAACTCAACCCTATTAGCCTTCCACTTAACCCTAGGCACACTATGATGGCTATATATCTGTTGGCCATTGGACACCGTCACCCTCATTGGGGTATCCATATGAGAAACAACCCCCAGTTCCTTAGCAGTTTGAGTATCTAAAAAATTGTGTGTACTACCAGAATCTACCAGTAATACCACTGTCCTCTGTTTGATCCACCCTTTGATTTTGAAAGTATTAGGTTCTGTGATACCTAACAAAGCATTCAAGCAGACTGCTTCTTCTTCCATGACCTCGATTCCTTCTTCTTTCTCTTGAGATTCTTTTTGCTCCTCCATTATATTTCCCTGCCCTTGCTCTTCTTCTGCTGTAATGGTATTCAACTGTTTTTCTTTGCAGACATGTCCTGGGAAGTATCTTTCTATACGCCTCCAACAAGCACCTAGTATTCTCTTGAATTCTGCCTTAACTTCAGGTTCAGGAAATGTTGCTTGGATCTTCTACCCAATACAATTTCCTTTAATCAACTCATTTCTAACTGGTGCGACCGATCCTTTGTGTAACCATCCATCCTTCTTTTCCCTGGCATTAATAACTCTCTCCTACTTCCTAGCAAGTGACACAACTTGGGCTAAGTTTATAGGCTCATACATCTTTAAAATCTCCCTAATTTATTCCTTTAACCCTCTAATAAAGCACTCTAAAATTAAATCCTCAGGGACTCTAGGATTTCTCATCAATACCTGAGCCCTACGTTTCTCGAATTTTTGCAGATAATCACTCATTGTACCTTAGTGAGCATTTTGAATTCAGCCACCACACTTTTACTGGTATCATCTCCAAACCTTATCACCAACTCCTTATAGAACTCCTCCCACCTCACTAGCCTTCTCGTAAGTGTGCCTCACTAGCCTTCTCGTAAGTGTGTAAGAGAAATACCAAGCCTCAGTATCTCCCTCCATGTGTAGCATAGCCATTTCAAGTTTTCTAGCTAGATCAATGATCCTATAAATATTAAAGTACTTGTTGCACCTTCTTAACCAAGATCGAGTTTCAGCTCCTCCATATGTGGGAAACTGGAGCTTGGGATGAAACTCCTGACCCGGAGTGGGTCGATTTCCCCCCACTTCATCTATCTTATTCGGTATAGGGAGCAATCCATCACCTTTGTTGTTGCTTTCAGGAGTAACTGGACTCTTACCATTGCTTTTTCCCAATAATCTCATTGTAGCTTTATGAGTTTCCTCCATTATTTTCTTCATATCCCCTTAAGTAGAGCCCATCTCTACCAATCGAGACTCTATAGTTGTGAGTTTAGAGTCCACCTCCACCTTATTAGCTTGGACCTGAGCTTTAATTTTTCTCAGGTATTTCTCAGCTTGTTTAACCCTTGTAGCATCAGCTCCCGTCATCATCCACAGGTATAATCAACATCGCGTCTCTGATACCAATTTGTAATGAACTCCAATAGTCATAGCAATTAAATCAGCAGCAACTCAACAATTACACTAACTTCACCATAAACAGTGTTCAACAATAATAACAGAATTCTGGAAATGATTAACTAAAATTCAAATAACTCGTACAGAGTACTAAAATAAAAGGAAAATTCTAGATAAGCTAGCTCAGCAACTTGATTCCAAAGGTGAACAATCTCCAGCTCGAAACAATTGCATACCTGAATCAATAGTCAAAGTGTAGATCAACTCATTTCCAATTAATCAAAAACAACTTCACTAGCAAGTAAGAAATTTGGAAGATAAGAATTAGGATTTGGGGAAGAAGAAGAAGAAGAAGAAATTGGGTTGAGATTTAGAGAAGGAAAGTTGAGGAAGGAACTTGTATTTGATATTTATACCCCTTTTTGAGTGAATTTGATCCCTTGATCTGGTACTTGATCTAATTTAATTACCACCCTTGATTCCAACTACTGAACTTATTTAAATAAATTCTTAACGATGTCGTTTACTAGTGTTGGCTAACATACGTAATGAATGATCATTACATTGTTATCTTAAATTTAAATGTGATAAAAATTATTTGTGCAACGCACATACGGATAAACTAGTATTATTAAATATTGAGGCTAAATTAGTAGACATTTTAAAAATAAAATAAATAGTGTTAAATGTTGAGTCTAAATTATAAATTTAAAATTAAAGATAAAAATGTATAATTCTTAAAAGGCCTGAATGGTTTTGATTATGTATTTTCATACATAAGATTACTCTTATTGGTCACTATCTAAGCATAAAATAGCTTAGCGTACATGCGTTGCATTTGGACAAATTTAGAAGACTAATTCTATCCTAGAACAAACACATCTGCTTCTAGTAATTAGCAAGATACCGCATATCCGGATAAGATATTGTTTTAATGTTATTTAAGAATGCTATCTACTGCTAAAATAAGTAACAATATCCCTAAAAATAAATCAATGCATGGTCACCTATAATTTGATCAAAAGATCAATAATTCAAGAAGAGGATAGCATCTCTAGTACGCATCATCAACTTGAAAAAATAATTTTTTTAAGGATGGAGTGAAAAATTAACACATCATCAATTTTGACTTATTTACCTAAAACACAACTTAAGCAAGTGTTCATTGATGGGTGGAATCATTGTTTCTCTTCTAACAATATGTACAAAGAAATAGATTTTTTATGTAACTTAATCTAAAAGTTACTTATGAGAGGATGATTACATGCCAAGAGACGACAATACAATGTGTAATTCATGAAAAAATAAATCATGCATCTCTTCATAAAAGTTTAACTCTTCAGAAAAGGTGCAACTCTTAGAAAAAGTCACAATCTATTAGAAAGGTTATAATCATCCGAAGTAGAAAGATTCATATTCAAATTGTATCCCTTCTCTTGGTGTCTTTTCAAAAAAAATACCTATTCATTTTTCATTCACACCTCTTAATAACCTATACTTTTATATCTTCAAAGCCTACACAAAAGGTTAATGGTCCTCAGCTCTATAACAATGAGCAATGAACATGTGCCATGTCACTAAAGGCAAAGTACACTATTTGTATATAGTACTTTCTCCATTCCAATTTAAACTATTTGTGCACTTGAGAGAGAGAGAGAGAGAGAGAGCAGCAATATCTGATTGCTGAGAAAATTGAAGAAAAAGTGTATTTTAAGTCTTGAATGGAGGATTGGTGACATTAACCAACTTAACGGGTCAAACATAATTAGAAAACTTAATTATGTTTATTGTGTACTTGATTAATATTTTTAAAACTTTTTAGTATTTTCAAAAATACAAATCAACCCACACCCCTCTTCAATTTAAATCAACTATCTCTCTCATCTCTCTCGACAGCTTCTCTCAACTCTCTCCTAACAACAGTTCTGCAAAATTTCTCTCTTTAATATCCAGTGACTTCAACCTCCGGCGACAAATAGTTGGGCAAGTTTCTTTTTGACTTTCAACCACCAATTGACGTGAAGACTTCTCCAGTGACAACAACTTTGAGTTCTTCGTCATCTCATTTCTTTTTTCATAGGTAAAAAATTATGAAGAAACAGAGGAACTTGAGCCAACTACTCTTCTAGTATTGGTTAACAATTTTAATATGTTTGCTTAAATTTGAAATGTGAACTGAATAAAACCCTAATTTTTGGCATTTCTTCTTCTTCTTGTCGAACTGTTGATTCAGACTTATTGGTGATTTTTTATCACCATTGATGTTCTTAGTGTGTGCGTGTGTGTTGGTGTTGCTGGGTTGATTTATTATTTGTCTTGGTAAAAATGGTGTTACAATAGATGAAACATCTGATGCAACAGATAAAACATCTGATGCAATAGATAAAACATCTGATGCAACAAATGAAACATCTTATGCGACAGATCAAATATCTAATACAATAGATGCAAATTTGATGCAACTACAAAAATTTATTACAACAAATGAATAATCTAACAGATCATTCATCTGTTGCGACAGATGAATCTTTTGTTTGGAAGAAATCTAAACAATATTGATCCAACAGATAACTCATTTCGTAACAAAAGAGTGATATGTTTTAATAGATCAGTGATCTGTTTTATTTTTTCCAACGGATTACTCATCCGTTGAAACAGGTTGGTTATAGTTGTAATAGATAACCTGCCTGGAGCAATAAATTAGTAATATGTTTTTACTGTTTTCTAATGGATTACTCATTCGTTGTAACAGATTGATTATATATTGTAACAAATAACCTGCCATGTGCAATAAATCAGTAATCTATTTTTACTGTTTCCAACATCTTACTCATCTGTTATAATAGATTGGTTATATGTTACAATAGAAAAACTACCTGGTATAATAGATAAGTGATCTATTTTTACTATTTCCAACAGATTACTCATCTATTACAATAGGTTAGTTATATGTTGCAATAGATAAACTACCTGGTGCAACCGATTAGTGATCTATTTTTACTATTTCTAATGTGATTACTCATCTATTGCAACAAGTTGGTTATAGGTTAGAACAGATAACCTTCCTGTTGCAATAGATGAGTGATCTATTTTGACTATTTCCAACGGATTACTCATCTGTTACAACAGGTTGGTTATAGGTTGCAACAGATAAACTTTCTGGTGCAACAAATTAGTGATCTGTTTTTATGGTTTCCAATAGTTTACTTGTCGATTGCAACAGTTGGTTATATGTTGCATTAGATAAAATACCTGGTGCAACAGATTAGTGATCTATTTTTATTGTTTCCAATGATTTACTCATCAGTTGTAACAAGTTGGTTATATGTTGAACAGATAATATACTTGGTGCAATAGATATATGGTCTGTTGGAACTGTTATTTTACTGTTAGATTTACTGTTATCCTTTTTTAATGATGTATTAATCAATTATAATATATTTTATGTTTCTATTAATTTAAGATAATATGGCTCCCAAAAGAAAAGAAACCGAATCAAGTCCAAGTAAAGAAACAAGTGAAGTATCTCGGCTATATCCACCACTGTATGAGCTTGCTTTATAAGAGTTATCTCAATCAGGAGTAGAAGATAATGAAAACGGGGAGGAGGAATATTTACAAATAGATGATCCAAATGCTAATATCCCTTTTGTCGAAGAGTTGGTCAAAACCTTCAGCATTGATTGTTATCTTGGAAAAATGCAGGGCAATGGTGCCACAGATTTAACGGGTGGTTTTGTGGTTAAGTCAGCCATGGAAAAATCTTTTGACGCCTTCAGAAAAATACTTCGAGAATAAAAATTGGATTCTTATTTCAGGGAAAGCTGCTTTGGGCAATATCTTAATTTGCTGGAGGACAACAATGCTCGTTTCCAGATGAAAATGGTATATGATCTTCTCAAGCACGGGTTTCTGTATGAAAATAAATAAGATGGATGATATGTGGATAAATTACTATGGCATGCCTGCTTGTTTTGGTTGAAAGGAGCTTGTCATAGTTACCAAACTAAAATGTTATCCTTCTTCTCCTTCTCAAGTTATAACTACTCTAACCCAAAAAAAACACCCCGTACACCCAAAAAAGGTAATGAAAAGTCGAGTGATCGTGATGACCTGGCATCTATTATTGGTCCAAACTTCAAAAAAAAAATTAATAGAAGCGTTAAAAGGTAAAGGACTTTCAAAGAAGCACAAGCAATCATTGTGCTTGGTTTGGTTTGTACATAATATTCTTTGGGCGAGAGACGTTAACAACAACATAACCCTTGGTTTAATAAATATCTTCGAGGATCGTAAGTCATTTAACAGCTATCTTTGGGGTTATGAAAGCTTCTAAATGATTGTCAAATATTTGTTGACTCTGTTAACGCCAAACACAATCAACTTATATGGATTTCCATGGGCCTTCATGGTAAATATTTCTTTTATCATGATATGATTCATCAATTTTTTATTCAATAATGCTTTTGATTTATAGGCGTTATGTTATAGGCTTAGGTATTTGAAGTCTTTCCTTATTTGAGACAACAAGTGAACTACCAGGAAGAAGTTTCTGTCCAAGAATTCTGAGATTGTTGTTAGCCAAAACTGATAAAAATGCAAAATTTTTTGATCTTTTCAATCCCTCGAAGGAAGCAGTAAGTCTAATTCTAATCAAGTTTTTATTTTAATTAATTATTATTTTAAATGATTTCATCATTATTCTAATATATGTACTAATTTATTTTAGATTGTCCATATGTGGCTTGTTCTGACCCATCGAGAGTTGAAGATGTCATTTTTTCTTACTTTACAGTCTGTGCAAACTTTATCGGACCCTAAGATCGTTGATGGAATAAAAATGGAATTATTTAGAGCAACAGCCATCACAAGAAAAACAATTCTGGAGGGTGGGCTTGATGTTGTTAATGATGGTAGTGGTAGTGGTGCTGCTATTGGGGCTAATGATGCTCCTCTTATAGTTTTTAAAATAACAAGTCATTATGATTATGATCATACTGGTTGTACAGATTTTTCTACATATTGTGCCACATCTAGCGAATGTTCTGTATGCAAATGTCAAGACTGCAAAGCAAAACATGATGTAGTGATTAATGTTATTAATACAAATGTCTGGGCTGCTAAGTACAGTCAGGAGCCCATGCATCTGAACCTATGATATAAGACATCATAGCACAAGAGAAAGAGTATGCATCAGTACTTTGAATGTACTGGTATGCTAAGTAAGGTAGGCTGATATGTAAGGGTTCATATGCATTAACAATAACTTGCTGAATAATATGAGTATAACTAAATGAGAGTACATGTGTGACTGAAACTGTTGAAACATTGATTATGTAATACTGTGCACATAACTACATATACTGTAACTGAGATCATACTAATACTGGAAACTAAGTTCTGATAAATAATGACTGATATTTGAGTTTTTCTGATAATTGTATTACTGATAGCTGGGTGACTATTTCTGATAGTCCTGATCCTGTAGAACTAAACAGAGTTCTATACTGAGATGGGTGACTGTGTCTGACAATTCTAATTTTGTATAACTGAACTGAGTTCTATACTGAGTCTGAAACTGTAACTGTGAGAGTATTCATCTAACCGACACACCGCGATTATGAACTAAATTGGGTTCCAACCTGTGACTCCAGTTGGAAGGGTGTTAGCATCTTGCCAAGGGTTACTAACAATGGCAGTGAGTTAACCCTATCTAGCAGGAAGACATTTCGTCAACCCTTAATGGCAGGAAAACTCATACGAGATACATCAACCCTTATCTGGAAGGAAGATATCTCAACCTATACTGGCTACATAGTTCTATAATATAGGGATTGCTACTAAGGATCAAACCATCTACTGGCAGGAATACTTCTATCCCTGGGATCGTTCGGTGCTAATTCCTACTATCAACTAAGTAGACACTAAACTAATTTATAGACTATTCTACGCTTGACTGAATGGTTACTGATCGTGATGTCTAACTGAACTGGACTGAATTCACTAAGTTCTGTAACTGAATGAGTACTACTGTTCATGACATTGCTGAGACTTTTCTGTAGCTACTAAAATTCTAAGGAAACAGCTATATTTTTTGGTATTGAATGCCCCCATGACTAGATAGTATTGAAAGTAAAACATGGCATGATCATAATAGCATAACAATAGTAGCTTGTTAACAATGCTTTCATTTAGATATTTTGTCAAACACTTGAGAGGCATGAACTTATGTACATTCTATTATGTCATGATTTAACCCTTCAACTCACATGAACACTTTATCAAACACTTGGGGAGCATACTTTATGCACATAATAATAATCAACATGCAAGCATCATGATCACAATCCCAACTCACAAATTCAAGGGACTTTTAACATACATCCACACAATACTACACACATATTAATTACTTCACATAAAACTTGTAATAAATCATAGATTAGAAACCCAAATAACATCATAATCATGAATACAATCAAATTCAATCATGTAATTCATGAAATCAATCAACTTGTAATTTAAAAGGATTCTTGAACTCCAAGGGTGGAATAAAACCCTTGGATGAACACCTAACATACCTTGATAACCACATTGTGAAGATTGATGGTGTGTTCTTGAAGCTTGGACTTTAAATTGAATGCCCTAGGGTTTTGTTCTTGAGAGAAATAGAGAGAAATAATGAATTTTTACCTTTTAAATGGCTTAATTATGTGTTTTAGGGTTGAATAAGAGTGGGAAAATGATGCAAATACCCCTCTGGATGTGGACTTTTAATTATTAAAAACGTACCCAGCAACGACAGACCGACGCACCACATTGATGGGGTCGACGCGATGGATGATGTGATGCGTCGATATTGCATCGGCTCACTAGAATTTTCACTGAATGCTAGGGATAATATCTATCAACGTGGAAGGGCAATGTGACGCATTGAGATCGCATTGACTCACTATTTTCGACATCTAAACAAGCTTCTAATGAGGTTTGAAAAATCTAAAACTCATGACACTTGACTGAGCTTTTTTATAAAGGTATGCATGATATAAGAATATTATACAACTGAAACCAATACCGAGTTTGTAAAGGTAATCTGAGCATGGAACTGAGTAAATTTAAGGAAAACTGTTACCTTGGGCTGAGTCTGCGTTTGTAGAGAAGGGGTGAGGATACTTGGTCTGATATCTGCTTCTACTTCCAAAGTAGCTCCCTCAACGGACTGATTTCAACAAAGAACTTTGACTAAGAAACTTCTTTGTTCCTCAGTCTGCGAACCTGATAATTGAGGATTTCGACTGGGATTTCTTCATAAGAGAGACTGTTCTAAACATATATACCCTCTATAGAGACTACAACTGCTAAGTCACCTATGTAATTCTTTAGCAAGGAAACATGAAACACTAGATATACTGAAGCTAGGTCTGAAGGTAGCTCAAGATCGTAAGCTACCTTTCCAAAATGGCTGA
The DNA here is from genome assembly GCF_002878395.1 of Capsicum annuum. Taxonomy (NCBI): domain Eukaryota; kingdom Viridiplantae; phylum Streptophyta; class Magnoliopsida; order Solanales; family Solanaceae; genus Capsicum; species Capsicum annuum. Next base: position 69,022,363 of record NC_061118.1, on the reverse strand, counting down.
GGATTCATTAAGGGTCGATATATCGGGGACTAAGCTTCCCCTTCTTGCCAAACCTCTTCACTCCCTTCATAGGAGAGATTTTCAAATACACATAATCATCAATCTCAAACTCAAGATCTTTTCTTCACACATCGACATATGATTTTTGTCAGCTCTGAGCTAACTCAAACCTTTTCCTGATCAAGTAAACTTATTCTAAGGTATCAAATACCAAGTCAGGCCCTACCACCGTGGCCTCAACCACTTTAAACCAACCAATGGGAGATCTACATCTCCTCCCATAAAGCGCCTCAAATAGAGCCATCTGAATACTGAAATGAAAGCTGTTATTATACATAAACTCAATCAAAGGCAAGTGGTCATCCCAACTACCGTTGAAGTCAATGGCATACGCTATTAACATATTTTCTAGAGTTTAAATAATCCTTTCTGCTTGACGATCTGTCTGAAGGTAGAAGGCTGTACTGAGGTGAACTTGGGTACCAAGACCCTTTTGGAAGGCATTCCAAAAATGAGAGGTGAACTGTGAACCTCTATCTGAAATGATAGACAACAAAACTTTGTGAAATCTAACTAACTCTCTGACATAGAGCTTGGCATAATCCTCAGTTGAATAAGAGGTATGAACTGATAAAAAATAAGATAATTTGGTCATCCTATCCATAATGACCCAAATCAAATCATGCTGGCGACGAGTATGGGGTAAACCTGTCACAAAATCCATGTTTACCTCCTCCCACTTCAAAGTAGGAATACAGAACTCCTGTATAAGCCCGCTAGGCTTCTGATGCTCAATCTTAACCTACTGACATGTTGAGCACTTAGCCATAAACTCTGTAGTATCTCTTTTCATCCCACTCCACCAATAGACTTCCCACAAGTCTGCTACATCTTGGTGTCCCTCGGGTGAATCGAGTAGCGCACACTATGAGCTTCTATAAGAATCTATTGTCTCACATCATCCACACATGGCACACATAGTCTACCCTGGCAATGCAACACACCATCTCCCTTTTGAGAGAAAACCTCTATTTTCTAATCTCTGACTGACTCTTTTAGTTTAACAAAACTAAAATCCCTGTCCTTCCTTTCTTTTACTTTGGAAACCATAGATGATTCTAAACTATTCGGCACCCATACGCTACCCTCTGCTGAATTGACTAAGCGGACACCTAGTCGGGCAAGCTGATGAACTTCCTGAACTAACTGAGAGCATCAACCACTACATTGGTCTTTCCTGAATGATATAGAACACTCATGTCATAGTATTTCAACAACTCTAACCACCTTCTCTAACACAAGTTTAGGTCTTTCTAAGAAAATACATACTGTAGGATTTATGGTCTGTGAACACATCAACATGTACTTTGTACAAATAATGCCTCAAAATCTTTAAGGCAAACACTACAGCTACTAACTCAAGATCATGAGTGGGATAGTTTCATAGGGCCTAAGTTGTCTAGAGGCATAGGTTATGACCTTACCTCTCTGCATCAAAACACACCCCAAACTAACTTTGGAAGCATCACAATATACCACAAACCCATCTAAACCATCTGGTAAAGTCAAAACTGGGACTGTAGTGAGTTTAGTCTTTAACTCCTGAAAACTCTTCACACAAGAATCTGACCACTGGAAATTGACTTTCTTCTGAGTCAATATGGACATAGGGGATCCAATAGACGAAAACCCTTCCACAAACCATCGATAATAGCCAGCTAAACCAAAGAAACTCCTAATATCTAATAGAGATATGGGTTTGGGCTAGTTTCTCACTACTTTAATCTTTTGAGGATCAATTCTAATACCATCACCAGAGATGATATGACCAAGGAAAGCTACTAACCTTAGCCACAATTTTTATTTACTAAATTTGGTGAATAACTTATGGACTCTGAGGGTCTGTAATACTATTCTGAGATGGTCTGCATGAACATGTTCACTGCGGGAGTAGACAAGAATGTCATTAATGAACACTATGATGAACATGTCCAAGTACTGCTTAAACACATGATTTATCAAGTCCATGAAAGCTGTTGGGGCATTGTTAAGACCATTGACATGACTAGGAATTTGAAGTGACCATACCAAGTTCTGAAAGCTATTTTTAGAATGTCATATTCTCTGACTCTAAGCTGATGATAGCCTGGTCTGAGGTCTAACTTAGAAAAGCAACTGGCACCTTGATGTTTGTCAAATAAGTTATCAATTCTGGGAAGTGGATACTTGTTTTTGACCATGACTTTGTTTAACTGACGGTAGTTAGTACACATTTTGAGAGAATCATCTTTCTTATGCACAAATAGAACTGGTGTACCCCAAGGAAATATGTTGGGTCTGATGAATCCCTTATCTAGAAGATCCTTCAATTGTTCTTTTAACTCTTTGATTTTTACTGGTACCATTCTGTATGGTGGAATAGAGATAGGCTGAGTATTAGGAAGAAGGTTAATTTTGAAGTCAATTTCCCTCTCGGAAGGAACTCTAAGAAAATCTTCGAAAAATATATCTAGTAATTCATATGTTACTAAAATTGACTCAAGGTTAGGGGTCTCGAAATTAGAGTCTTTAACTTGAATGAGATAATAGACACACCCCTTAGATATCATCTTTCTCGCTCTAAGGTTGGAAACAAGTTGACCACATAAGTACTGAAGTACTACCCCTCTATTCAAGGATAGGTTCATTAAAAAATAGAAAATGGACAATTTTATTTCTATAGTCAACTGAAGCATAGCATGAATGAAGCCAATCCATGCCAAGAATAATGTCAAAATCTGTCATCTCTAACTCTATAAAGTCTGCTGAAGTAATCTTCTGAGGAACCATAACCGGATGGTTTTTGTATACTCGTTAGGCTATGATACACTTACCCACTGGGGTAGAAACTGAGAAGGGATCCGCTAGGATTTCGGGACTGACTCCGAAGTCAATAGCTATATAAGGTGTTACAAAGGACAAAGAAGCTCCTATATCTAGTAAAGCATAAATATGTAAATGATAAACTTGTAATGTACTAGTGACCACATCAGGAGAACTTTCCTGATTCTGTCGGGACTGAAGTGCGTAGAGCTTGTTTGGGCGCTGCCCATTGGTGGCACTGGAAGTGGCACCCTATTGAATCGGCCATCCGAACTGAGCTGGGGGATGATTATGTTGACTCTACAAACCCACGTGAGGACACTTTCTAACCCTATAGCTTGGCTTACCACATCCAAAACATACATCACTGCTAGCTCGACAGACACCCTGATGGTTTCTGCCATACTTCTGGCAAAGATGATTTGTTCGAGCACTTCTAACACTACCCTGAGGTTTAGGGCCTGGAGCCATATCTTTGTTGCCATCTTTAAATTTTGGCACTAGAGCACTGGCTGAGGACGAAGCTGGAACTAAAGATTGTAGGAAAAACTGAGAATGACTACCACCCTCTAACTTAGGTTGAGTAAAGTTGAAGCTACCTGTTTGATAACGCTTAACTTATACGTAAATTAAGTGCAAGGCGATCGTCATCAATATATTTACCGAACTTTGGAGTCGGGGTCGAATCCACAGGGAATAATGTGACTGGCGATTAAAATACTTTGAAATTATAGCTACAAATTAAATTCAAACAAATAATATGAAAAGATAAAATTAGGGGTTTTAACTTGTGAATTATTTTCTAATTAATTGTAACATAGTTATTCCATCTAATGATTCTTTTTGTAAGTATTAATTCAGTGATATTAAACAAACCAGAGTTATGGTTACCAAGATGCTTTAATAATTAGGGTTTTGAATCACTTATGAGTTCCAATTAACATTTCAATTACAAGAAGATTTGAATCCTATTATTTACCCAATTCGTCTCTCGACCTCAGCGGGTAGCCTATCCTTTAATTCTCTCAAACTTAAAGAACGTATTGGTTATTCAACTATTTTCTCAAGTAGGTAAATCCGGTTAAGGCATTTTCCATTAAAATAAAGGTTAGAAGCTTTAGAGTCCATGTAAATCCTTACTTTTCCCAACATACACTTTTCTCTCGGACAAGTGATGTTTGTGGGCTCACCCTTGGATTACAATCAAGAGAATCGTTACATTGCTAAACAACCACTGTCCTCTCGAACAAGTGATTATTTCATTCAAGTAACCAAACAACACCTTCCTCTCGGACAAGTGATGTTCTAGTGCTAACTCTTCTAGTTTGCAGCCATGGGTTTTGTTCTTTCAAGTTTGCAATTAAGAGAAGTCAATAAAAAACATTAAAGTGTAGAAAGATTTATACAATATCAATTTTTCATGGAACTCAATTAGATTCACAACCCAAAATTCATTTTTCACATCAAGGCTCCCATAACCCTAGTTATAGGAGCTTAATCATACATTTCCATGGAAGAAATAGGAAACATATTTGTGTAATTCATAAATAAATTCAAGATTTACTTACAAAGGTTACAAGAATTTGCTCTTGAATCTTCAATGGAGATGGAATAATTAAATCTACAAGGTTTGCTTAAATCCCAAAAATACTACCTTCCAAGAAGTTCATATATGGAGGCTATGATAAAGAGAGAAAAAATGATGAAGAATTTTAAAATTATCCCCTAATAAAACCCTAAACTAGTATTTATATATTCCCAAGTAAAAAAGGATTAAAAATTAAATACAGAAAATTTTTGTCAAAGTTGAAGGTCAAGTTGGTGATTCACCACAAAACTGGTGGTCCACCATCTTAGCCTTCACTGGCTCCTCTACAATCCTAGATTCTATTTTGGAGGTCTGGTGGTCAGTTTGGTGGTTAGTCACAAAGCTGGTGGTTCACCATCTTGGCCACCAGTGAATTTTCTGAAATCTTGAATCGGTGGTTCGTTTGGTGGTTAGTCACAAAGCTGGTGGTTCACCATCTTGGACTTCATAGAGTGTCCTGAAATCCTGTATTCTATTTTATCTTGATGGTCGAACTGGTGGTCAGTCACAATACTGGTGGTCCACCAGTTCGACCTTCAGTGATCAGTCAATTTTCAGAATTTCATTACAATTTCACCGCATCGTAGAGACTTCTTACACTCCATAAGTTGCTACACGCACCATATTTCCTTGAACTTCATTATTTTCTAAATCCAATGGTATTTTTAAATGTCCATTTCACTATTCACACGCCTTCAATGATCTAGGACATTTCAGGACTCCAAATGGAGTCAAAATCTGCATTTCGGTTTCGTTGAGCCATTCTTAGCCTTATTGAGTTGTTTCCACTTGATTTGAAGCTTGTATATCCTTCATATATCATAATTATCCATTAAAAATCATCCTATAACATTAAACACAACAATTCAAAGCTCAAAACAACACAACATCTAACACGATGAACTCAAAACACGAGCTAAGCATAGGCTAATTTCACTTTGAGTTTTAGCTCTTTGTTTTGCATGTTTTCTTGATCTAATTGAACCTTGAACATTATAAATAAGTTTTTTCACATATAAATACATAATAACGACCTTTTTAACTTATTAAAATGCATTAGAACCCAACACATTAGACTAGACAAGCACCTAGCTCAAGCTAGTCACACTAGTTTTCTCGGTTGAACTCTAAATGCTCAAATTGAATTAAAACTCATATGAAAACACCATTAAACATTGTAAGCACATAATTGGACATATTAATTCTCATTTATGTCATTATAATCACATATATCATAAGAACCATTCTGAAAATAAGGCTAAAAAGGCTAGAATGGTGATGCTAGAATGCATAAATACACCCAACATCATTGTTCTTACTCTCTTGTTCTCCCTCTCCTTCTCCTTATTCTTAGCCTCCTTTATTTGTTGATAATGGATCATAAGCCTAAATATGTACATCTCCTTAATCAGTATTGCGGTCCTACACTCTTTGACCACACTATTAGACACACCCGACACAAACTTGCTCATCTTAGATCTGTTATCTGCTACCACATGAGGGGCGTATCTGGATAATTGAGTAAACTTGAGAGAATACTCTTTCATTGTCATGTTTCCTAATTTTATATTAATAAACTCCAAAACCTTAGCTTCTCTCAACTCCAGTGGGAAGAACCTATCAAGGAAAGTAGTAGAAAACTCCTCTCATTCTACGGGCCCTGCATCTGTGCCCCTATCTAACTTTCATTGCTTAAACCATGTATGAGCCACATCCTATAATTGAAATGCAGCTAACTCAGCACTCTCACTAGAAGTCACCCCCACGATATCTGTTACTTTCTACACCATGTCAAGGAATTCCTGTGGGTCCTCCTCAGACTTAGACCCTGTAATTATGAAGGATTCATTCGGGTGAAGTCCCAAATTCTAGCTGCAGTAGTACTATCTATTGGGTTGGCTTGAACAATAGTTGGGCATTCATTCTAGGCTGCCACAGAATGAGCTAGAGTGGTGAACCTGCTCTAAATTCTGCGTGAGAGACATGCTCGTCCAGGGGATCTGCCTAAACGGGTGAAGGTATTGGTTGATTTTCAGTTCTTCTTTCGTTGGTTCTTTTAGGAGAAATATTCTGTAAATGAAAGGAAACATTAGATTACACAGAGATTTTAATTTGAAGTCATGCTCACTCACATGATATGAATACTAAAAGAAGGAAACTTGTTCCTAAAATGACTCATAGTCTCTTGTCCATAAGTGAGGCGCGCTACACACCCATGCACAAGACTCTACTAAACATGGCTTTTAGACTCCCTAGGACTCAATTGTACCTTAGGATCTAATACCAAATTTGTAATACCTCGAGTCTGCACCCCGAACGTCATACGGTACTTCCGACCCCGAAAGACCCCAAGGCAACCCATGAAATATACTTGCTGTGAGCATTGAATAATAATACTGAAATAAATGTGGAAGTTAGGCTAAAGTTGCCATAAGTTTCATCACTAAAAAAAACAAATACTGATAAATAAATACTGAAAACTAAATATCTTTCTGAACTAATCTAGTCTAAAGCCTCTAACTATATGAATATGGAGTTGGTGGGACACGTCCCCAACTAACTTTGACTAATGAATATATTGAACTACTAAAATACTAAAATGATTACTCTGTCCTCAAACTATGAGGACTCACCACTATATCTGTTGCTGATAGTCTGGGTTGTACGGTCAGGAGCCCATGCGTCTAAACCTATGATATAAGACATCATAGCGCAAGAGAAAGAGTATGTATCAATACTTTGAATGTATTGGTATGCTAAGTGGGGTAGGCTAATATGTAAGGGTTCATATGCATGAACAATAACTTGCTGAATAATATGAATATAACTGGATGAGAGTACATGTATAACTGAAATTTCTGAAACACTGATTATGCAATACTGTGCACATAACTACATATATTGTAACTGAGATCATACTAATACTGGAAACTAAATTTTGATAACTAACTGATTGATATCTGAGTTTTTTATATAACTGTATTACTGATAGCTGGGTAACTCTTTTTGATAGTCCTGATCTTGTAGAACTGAACAGAGTTCTATACTTAGTTGGGTGACTATGTCTGGTAAGTCTAATTCTGTAGAACTGAACTGAATTCTATACTGTGTCTAAAATAGAAACTATAACTGTGGGAGTGTTCATTTAACCGACATACCCTGATTATGAACTGAGCTGGAGTCCAACCTGTGACCCCAGTTGGAAGGGTGTTAGCACCTTGCCAAGGGATGCTAACAATGGTTGTGAGTTAACCCTATCTAGAAGAAAGACATTTTGTCAACCCTCACTGGTAGGAAAACTCGTACGAGATGCATCAACCCTTATGTGGTAGGAAGAAATCTCAACCTACACTAGCTATGTAGTTCTGTAAAGCAGGGATTGCTACTAAGGGTCAAACCCTCTACTAGCATAAATGCCCCCATCCCTGGGTTTGCTCGGTGATGATTCCTACACTCAAATGAATAGACACTAAACTGATTTCTAGACTGTTCTAGGCTTGACTAAACTGTTACTGATTGTGATGTCTAACTGAACTGAACTAAGTTCACTGAGTTTGGTAACCGAATGAGTACTACTATTTATGACATTGTTGAGACTTTTCTATACCTACTGAAATTCTAAGGAAACTGTTAGTTTTTTGGGTTTTGAATACCCCCAGGACTCAATAGCATTGAAACTAAAAGATGACATGATCATAATAGCATAACAATAGAAGCTTGTTAACAATGCTTTTATTTAGAAATTTTGTCAAACACTTGAGAGGCATGAACTTGTCCACATTTTATTATGTCATGATTTCACTCTTCAGCTCACATGAGCACTTTATCAAACACTTGGGGAGAATACTTTATGCATATAATATTAATTAACATGCAAGCATCATGATCACAATCTTAACTCACAAATTCAAGGGGCTTTGAACATAATACATCCACATAAAACTACACACATATTAATTGCTTCACATGAAACTTGTAATAAATTATGGATTAGAAACCCAAAAATATCATAATCATGAATACAATCCAATTCAATTATGTAATTCATGAAATCAATCAACTTGAAATTTAAAAGGATTTTTGAACTCCAAGGGTGGAAGGAAACCCTTGGATGAACGCCTAACATAGCTTGATATCCAAATTTGTGAAGATTGATGGTGTGTTCTTGAAGCTTGGACTTGAAATTGAATGCCCTAGGGTTTTGTTCACGAGAGAAATTGCAATAAATAATGAATTTTTACCTTTTGGATAGCTTAATTACGTGTTATGGGGCTGAATAAGAGTGGAAAAATGACCCAAATACCTCTCTGAATGCGGACTTTTAATTACTGAAAACGTGCCCAGCAATGCGCAGACCGACGCACCACGTCGATGGGGTCAATGCGATGGATGATGCGATGCGATGCATCAATATTGAGTTGGCTCACTGGAATTTGTACTGAATGTTGGGGATAATATCCATCGATATGGTAGGTGACGCGACGCGTCGAGATCGCATCGATTCACTATTTTTTACATCTAAAAAAGCTTTTAACGAGGTCTGAAAAATGTGAAACCCATCCGAGAACACCTATTGATATTCCTGATCATGAATCAATTTAAAAATTGACATTTTAAGGTCATAAGGGTCGTAAATAAAATCATGGAAATACCGAGGTCCTAAAATGAGACTAAGTGTCATTACTTAGCTAAACTTTTCTAGGTCTGAAACCTCTTTTTATGCTCTAAAGGACTGAGTTAAGCTAAGATTTTGTGGGGTCTTATAATTCAATAGCGATTGGACTAAATTTTAGGGTGAATTGGACCCTTAGAAGGCCTTCAAATCCTCCCACTGCTTCAACTAAGAACAAAATCGATATAGTTATTGCCCTAGCCCAAATTTATATGGTTAGGTTTCTCGAGGTGATAATTATACTCCAGAAGGTATGGTAGGAGAATGCCTTCGAGGAAAAATGGGTGATTGATGAAAAGCTATATCATATGAGAGCTAATTGAAGAGGATACATAGGGTAGAAAGTAAATTCTAGCGAATCTGGCCGATGAAACTATCTTAGAACATGAGAAATCTGCATCAAGTGAAAATATGAAATTATATCTTGTAATGAAAAATTCATCTGTGTTTGTAAGACCCCGCAAAATCCTAAGCTTAATTCAGTCCTTTAAAGCTTGTTAAGGGGTCCCAGACGTAGAAAATTTTTGCTAAGTATTTATACTTAGAGTTATTTTAGCCTTCATAGTTGTTGATCTTATTTTGCGTCCCTTACGACCATTAAATATCAATCTTTAAGTTGCTTCATGATTAGGAATGTCAGTAGGTGTTGTCAGATGAGTTTTAGATTTTTCAAACCTCGTTTGAAGTACGTTTAGGAGTCCAAACCAATGTATTGATGTGATCTCGATGTGTCGTATCACCTATCACGTCGATGAATATTTTCCCCCAGCTTCCAATGCAATTTTTAGTGAATCGATGCAAACACGATGCAGTGTGTCATCCATCCCGTTAATCCCATCAATGTGGCACGTCAGTCTACGCATCATCGCTAGGCTAGTTTTCAGTCATTAAAAAGTCCCATCCTCAAGGGGTAATTGGGTCATTTTCCCACGTCTATCAGCCTCTAAAACACGAGATTTAGCCACTTTAGAGGCAAAATCCATTCACTATTCTCAAAATTACTCAAGAACAAAATCCTAGGGCTTCTAATTCAAGGTTCAAGATTCAAGAACTCACCATCAACCTTCATTAATTCAAGTACTCATGTATGTGAAGTATTAATCCAAGAGTTCCTTTCACCTTTAGAGTCCAAGAAACTCTATTAAAACTTCAAGTAGATTGATTTCATGATTTCCATGATTTGATTTAAGTGTATTCATGATTATAATATTAATTGGATTTCTGATCCATGGTCTATTACAAGATTCATATGGAATTGATTATCATGTGTGTAGTATCATGTGAATTTATGTTAAATCCATGAAATTTGTGAATTTGGGAATTGATGTTATGATGTCTACATGTTGTTTAGTATCATGTGCATATTGGTACTCCCCAAGTGTTTCTTAAAATGCTCATGTGAACTAAATGGGGAAAAAAATCATGACATGCTAGTATATGTGAAAAATTATGTCTTACAAGTGTTTGATAAAATATCTCTATGGATGAGTTATGAACAAGCGCAGTGTTATACTTTTCAAGTTTACTCTATGCTTTAATTTTCATGCTATCGAGTCCTGGGGGTATTCAATACCCAAAAATTTAGTTGTTTATCTAGAGCTACAGTAATTATAAAACAATCTCAGTAGTGTTATGAACAGTAGTACTCAGTAATCAGTCACAGTCTTAGTTTAGTATTCAGTTCAAAACTCAGTGAAATCAGTCAATTAACCAGAATCAGTAGTACTCTGTCAGTTAGCGGAACCCAGTGAACTCATTTTAGTTCACTTAGACAGTACGATCAGTAACAGTTCAGTCAAGCCTAGTATAGACTAGAAGTCAATTCAGTATCTATTTAGTTAGGAGTAGGATTCAGCACTGAGCGAACCCAGGGAAGGGGGCATTTCTGCCAGCATAGGGTTTGACCCTTAGTAGCAATCCCTGCGTTATAGAACTACACAGCCAGTGTAGGTTGAGATATCTTCCTGCTAGAATAGGGTTAATACATCTCCTATGATTTTTCTTTCCAACAAAGGGTAACGAAAAAGCTTCCTGACAGAGAGGGTTAATTCGCAGCTTGTCTTTACCTGTGGCATAGTACTGACACCCTTCCAACTGGGGTTATAGGTTGGACCCTAATCCACTCAGAAAGGGGCATTTTGGTTAGATGATTACCTCCCACATTTTCAATTTTAGTTTTAGTCTCAGTATAGAACTCAGTTCAGTTCTACAGAATCAAATGTCAGATATAGTCATACAACTCAGTATAGAACTCAGTTCAGTTCTACAGAATCAGGACTGTTAGAAATAGTCACCCAGTTATCAATCAAGACTATCAAAAATAGTCACTCAGTTATTAGTATTACAATATCAGTAAATTCATATATCAGTTAATCAGTATTCAGAACTCAGTAACTAGTGTTAACATTATCTCAATTATAGTTTATGTATTCATGCATGTTCTCTCATTCAGTTATGTTCATGTTACTCAGTCAGTTATTATTCATGCATATGAACCTATGTATATCAGCCTACCTCACTTAGTATACCAGTACATTCAAAGTACCGATGTATACTTTTCTTTTGCCCTATGAAGTCTTATATCATAGGTTTAGACGATGGGCTCCTAACCTTACTTAGCAGCCCAGCCTATCAGCAGCAAAATTAGTGGTGAGTCCTCATAGTTTGAGAACAGAGTTTTATTTTAGTATTTTGGTGTAGTTTTTAGTAGTCGGAGTTAGTTAGGGGATTGTCCCATCAACTCTATAATTCAGACAGTTAGAGGCTTTCAGACTAGAGTATTTTAGACATATGTTTTAGTATTCAGTATTGGTTTTTAATTATGAACCTTATGGCGATTACAGCCTCACTTCTGTATTTATTTCAGACAAGTCGCTATTACAGTATTATTATTATATAGTAGTAATAGCAGGTACCAATCATGGGTTAGCTGGTGGCCCTTTGGGGTTGCTAGGATCGTATAGCATCTAGGGTACAGACTGGGGGCATTACAAACTGACACCCTTCCAACTAAGGTTAAAGGTTAGACCCCAATCCATTTATATAGGGGTATTTCAGTTAGACAATTACCTCCCACAATTTTAGTTTTAGTTTCAGTCTCAATATAGAACTCAGTTCAGTTCTACAGAATTAGGACTGTCAGATACAGTCACCCAGCTCAGTATAGAACTCAGTTTAGTTCTATAGAAGTAGGATTACCAGAAACAATCACCCAGTTATCAATCAGGACTATTAGAAATAGTCACTCAGTTATCAGTATTACAGTATCAGTAAACTCAGATATCAGTTAATCAGTATTCAGAACTCAGTAACCAGTGTTAACATAATCTCAGTTATAGTTTATGTATTCATGCATGTTCTCTCATTCAGTTATGTTCATGTTACTCAGTCAGTTATTGTTTATGCACATGAACCCATGCATATCAGCCTACCTCACTTAGCATACCAGTATATTCAAAGTATTAATGTATACCTTTCTTTTGCGCTATGATATCTTATATCATAGGTTCAAATGCATGGGCTCCTGGCCGTACTTAGCAGCCCAGCCTATCAGCAGCAAACTTAGTGGTAAGTTCTCATAGTTTGAGGACAGAGTATTATTTCAGTATTTTATTGCAGTTTTCAGTAGTTAAAGTTAGTTGGGGGCTTATCTCATCAACTCCATAATTCAGATAGTTAGAGGCTTTTAGACTAGAGTATTTCAGACATGTGTTTCAGTATTCAGTTATCAGTATTCAATATTGGTTTTTAGTTATGAACCTTATGACGATTACAGACTTACTTTTATATTTATTTCAGACAAGTGGCTATTATAGTATTGTTATTATACAGTGCTCACAGCAGGTACCAGTCATGGGTTAGCTAGTGGTCCTTCGGGGTTACTAGCACTATGTTGTATCTGTGGTATAGACTCGTGGTGTTACAGTGTTTCTCTAAAAGACAAATAGTGCAGATGGTCTCTTTGCTAAGGAGCTACATCTACGTAGCGTGGTCAGGATTATCACCTCGATAGAAACAGTAGAAGACCAAGAAAGCAGCCCTATGGGCATCGAGGGTTGAAATGATGTATAGTAAGTCTAGAAAACTTATGCCAACAGGAACTATAGTTAAAATAAGGAATCTAAGTGAAGGAGGCAATTTCTGAATTTTAAATTGCATCTCATGCCTTCTTGTTTGTGGTTCCGATTAGGTCTACTATTGTTGACCTGATCGGAACCACAAATAAGATTAAAAGAAAGTTTGAATTTTATTGCTTCCTTAGCAATATGGTTATAATTGACTGTGGTTTCTAGACTTAGCATGCTTTCAATATTTCTTGGAGAAGATCAAAGGCCTGCAGTAGTATGTAAATTTTGATAATTTTTGAGTTTGCCTCCAGCTTGCTAATTTGGTATTCAAGCTTGTCGTTGTCGTCTTTAAAGTTGGTATAGATTTCCTGATCTTTTGTGAGCTCGATCAGGAACACTATCTTTGAAGTTGTGGCATTCTGGGAGCCCTTCAAAATAATTTCTTCAAAAGCCTTAAAGGATACATGTAAGGTCACTGTGTATATTTTTACGTCAAAATATGTTGATGCATAGTCAAGATATGGTCCCAACCGTTGAATAGCTCACTTTTAGTATGTGTGCTTAATGCAACTTGCTCAACCAACCTTCAAGGGATTTGATAACTTAATAAGCAAGGAGTTACATAACATTTGATCTAAACCAAATTTACCAAGACTATCAAACTACGTAACTCCAGGCTCATTACCCTATCAAAAAACTTTGCCCGAGTTAGTACACAAATCAAATGAGCTCAATCTCTCAACCACCCTTGTACATTACTAATAATGACTTCTGAAGGCTTTTGTACTTGAAAGAATTTCTATTGATGGTGTATACTTTTGCATGGAGGATATCTTGTCATCAGCAGAAATTCTTGTCGTAGCGAAAGTCTCTAGAAAGCATGACTAGGAATATCTCAACATCACTTAATATTGAGAGATTACTCTTGATGCCTTCTGAAGACTTGCACCCTAGCAAGAATTTCTGGAAACGGTGTTGAATTTTGCATGGTGGATATCTTGTCATCCATATTGGAGAAGAGCGATCAGCATAAAGGCTGAGAGATTGAGCTCATTTGATGTCCACTAACTCGGGCAAAGTTTTTTTATGGGGTAATGAGCCTGGAGTTACATAACATTTGATAGTCTTAGTAGAGTCAGTTTAGATAAAATGTTACATAACTCCTTGATTATTAATTTATCAAATCCCTTGAAGGTTGGTTGAGCAAGCTGCATTGAGTAATGCTCGATAAAAGTGAGCTATTCAACTGTTAGGACCATATCTTGAGTGTGTATTAACACATTTTGACCTAAAACAAACACAGTGACCCTCCATGTATCCTTTAAGGCTTCTAAAGAAAGTGTTCTGAAGGCCTTCTTCAATGCCACAACTTCAAAAGAGAAATTGTTCTTGATCGAAATCACAAGAGACTAAAAACTCTATACCAACTTCAAAGACGGCAAGGAAAAGCTTGACTACCAAATCGGCAAGCTTGAAAATTATCAAGATTCACATACTACAGCTAGCCTCTGATCTTCTCCAAGAAATGTTGAAAGCATGCTAAGGTAAGAAAACACAATCAATTAATCCATATTGCTAAGGAAGTAATGACACTCAATCTATCTTTCAATCTTGTTTGTGGTTCCGATCAGGTCAACAGTAGTGGACCTAATCAGAACCACAAATAAGAAGGCATAGGATGCAATTTAACATTTATAAATTGCCACATTCACTTAGATTCCTTAGTTTAACAGCAGTTGTTGTTGGAGCAAGTTTTCTACACTTACCGTACATCATTTCAACCCTCGATGCCCATAAGGTTGCTTTCATGGTCTTCTGCTATATCTATCTAAGTGATAATACCAACCACATTACCTAGACGCGACTCCCTAGCAAAGTGTCCATCTGCATTATTTTTCTTTCAGAGAGACAACAGATGAATTTACATTACCGAATACACTTTCATATTTGCACTTGATTCAGATTTCTTAAGTTTTAAGGAAATTTCATCGGCCAGATTCGCTAAAAGTTCCTTGTTACCCTTTATATCCTCTTCAATTAGCTTTCAGATGATATAGCCTTTCATTAACTCCCCTTTCCCTCATAGATATTCTCCTTTGGCTCCTTCTGGCGTGTAATCATCTTCTCGAACAACCCTTCCATATAAATTTAGGTCAGGGGAATTTCTATTTATTTTCCATTCTTGTTTGATGCATTGGAGGCTTCGAAGGCCTTTTCAAAGTCCAATGCACACTTAAAGTTAAGTCCAATCGCTATTAGATCTCTGCAATGACATCAAATATTGATCCCTTCTCAAAACTTAACAAGCATAAATATGAGCAACAATTGTCAGTAATTTGTAACAGGGTATCTGCACCTTCTTCATGGGGCCCTCGGCCTTATCAATTCAAACCTATCAAACTTTACTATACAATGCATGATCTTGTTTGAATGATCAGTGTCTAATCGGTTAAAAACTGCATTCACAAAAATATTGTGCTTTATGTGTGTTGTCCCGATAACCTTATCAGTAATACTTAAATCCCACACATGATAGTGGATCCATCCATCTACATGCACCTTATTCTTCCTAGCCCATCTATGGCTTAAATTGAATAAATAGATGACTAACATGTTGTAACAGATGCCACATTTGTTTAAATTGTCAAACAATTACAGACATTTGTTATGACAAATGATCAATCTGTTACAACATATGACATATCTATTGGAAAAATCAAATGGATATATCCATCTGTGGTAATAGATTGTCAATATGTTGTAAGTTATCTAACAGATGGGATATATTTGTAACAGATTACACATCTGTTAGATTTATTTTAAAGTAATTTTTTTTCTTTTCGAAATACAATAAAAGATAAAATGTTGTATTTAGATCCACTTTTTTAATTTACATATTCGAAAAGCCATCAGTTTTAGTTAATTAAGGTATATGAATAGTTGTGCCTTTTTTACTAACCCCTTCCAATTCAATCATTTATAAATAGGTCCCTTCTTACTCATTTATTCTACTACACTTACAAATATGGTTGATCCAGATTCGTACAAGAAGATTCATATCGAGTCCTTGCGAGAACTTCAAAGGCAGTTTGATGAATTCCAAAGGAAATTGGCCGACTTTTGAGCAAGGCTGAGGAGGGCCCTGCTATTGCCGGATGAAAATTGTCCAGTTGACGATACTAATAGTAATAATAATAATAATAATAATAATAATAATAATAATAACGATAATAATAATAGTAGTAATAATAATTAAGTTATGTTTTTTCTTTTAGCGTATGTGTTTTCCTCCTTTTGTATATTGGATCTACCCAAGGGATTCAAAAATCTATGTTTGGTGGTTGACTTTGAATTTTTAATTCTTATTTAGTATTTAATTATCATTCTGTTTATTACTTATTCTTAACATGTCGACGGTTAATGGTAGGGATTGACCATTTGTGGCAACAGAGGTTAATCTGATGCAACAGATTGATCATATGTTGCAACTGGCGGTTATTAATAAAAAAGAATTATTGTTGTTATTGAGTGGGTGAAAAGACATGACTTTTCGATTATTTAATATGAAAAATGATTTGTAAATAAATAATAGGGAAATAATTAATAAACACAATTTATAACCGTAAAAGAATGGTTATTTGATTTTAATAACTGATCGTGGCTTTTCACCATTTTTATTTTTAAATTTATTTTTAAAAATTATTTATTTATTATATAATAAAAAATTCGATATTGGATTAATTAACTTATATGATGATTGTTAAGAAAAAAGCTATTAAAATAGATCATCGATTTGTTGTAACAGATGGTATATCTGTTGCAACTGATGGTTTATCTGATGCAACAGATATACAATTTGTTGTCAGAACTCAACAAAAATGGTTATTATTATTTTATTAACGAAACAATTAATGAAAAGGTGTTTTATTTAATTTATATAATAAAAAAGTCAACAAATTTGGATTAATGATATGATGATAATTTTAAAAAAAAAAATAGATTATATGTTGCAACAGATAGATTATCTGATGTAATAGAAATAGAATCCATTCTCAAAACTCAATAAAAACGGTTCTTGAAAAGAACTAATTAATAATAATAATAATCTAAAAAGTCATGACTTATCACAATATTTCTAAATTTAATTAAGTCATAACAGTTAGATTATATGTTGCAACAGATAATAATCAACAGATAGATTATCTGATGCAATAGGTTTTCTATTTGTTGCAACAGATGATATATTTATTGTCACGGATGAGTTATCTGATGCAACAAAAATGGAATCTGTTGTCACAACTCAATAAAAATGGTTTTTGAAAAGAACTAATTAATAATAATAATTTGAAAAGTCATGACTTATCACAATATTTCTTAATTTAATTAAGTCATAACTTTCACAGTAATCAAAAATGTAATTAATAAATGGAGGTGAACAGTTAGATTATATGTTGCAACAGATAGATTATCTGATGCAACAGGTTTTCTATTTGTTGCAACAGATGTTATATATGTTGTCACAGATGAGTTATCTGATGCAACAGAAATGGAATTTGTTGTCACAACTCAATAAAAATAGCTCTTGGAAAGAACTAATTAATTAATAATAATAATCTAAAAAGTCATGACTTATCACAATATTTTCTTAATTTAATTAAGTCATAATTTTCACAGTAATCAAAAATGTAATTAATAAATGGAGGTAAACAGTCGTTCCTTTTTGTCACTCAATCAAATTCAATCCTCTATAAATAGGACCCTCCTTACTCAATCGTTCATTCAACTACTCTCTATTTATTTATTGTATCTTGTCTTTCATATTACACCTTCCACCACTTTCTCTTCCCTGACTCAAGTAAGTTTTTTCTTGCCAATTTGTAGCATACGTTGTATTACATTCGGATATTCTTTTCTTTACTTTTATTTTTATGTTTTTTGTCAATTCATATGTGTTCTAGATATGGCCGATCCAGTGTGGGACGTTGCTTTTCTACAAAATGTTGTAAATGAACTTTGGATGCAGGTTCGTGACCTACAATGGGAACTAGGAGCAGTTAGAGCAAGGATGCTCCGTGAGATCCGCAAGCTGAGGAGGGTCTTACTGCTACCGGTTGAAGATTGGCCGGTTGGCAATAATAATAATAATAATAATAATAATAAGAAGAAGAAGAAGAAGAAGAAGAAGAAGAAGAAGAAGAAGAAGAAGAAGAATGGTGATAATAATAATAATTAGATTATTTTTTTCTTTTAGTCTAGGTATATGTATTTTTATTTGTTTTTGTTTAATAACAAAATTATGTTTGATCAACTTTGACATTTTAATTCATATTTAATTTTCATTATGTCTATTATCTTCTCAACAAACTTGTCGACGATTGGACGTAAGGAATAATTTTGAATCCAATAGCAATAGCAAGAGTCGGATGTAAACATATTGGTTATCTGTTGGGTTTGTTACAGGGACTGATTTGTGTTGTTTCAAATAGATTATTCATATGTTGCAACAGATAAGTAGTCTGATGCAACAGATAATCAGTCTGATGCAACAGATAACTAGTCTGTTTCAACAGACAACTAGTCTGTTGCACGGCTGTGACGTTTTAATTTATACTTCCTCCGCCTCAAATTATCCATCCCAAATTATAATGAAACATTGATTAAGAAAAATAATTAATAACATGCGTAGTTTACCATAATACTCCTATTAAATAATGTTTAAATTTTAAATTGAAGAAAAGTAATTAATGCAAAGGGTTTTATGAAATTTTTTAATCTTTTCTTGGTTAATGAAAAAAGACAAGTAAAATGAGAAATCAAATTAGAAAATTTGGAACGAGTAATTTGAGACTGAGGGAGTATTTAATTTTCATTCTGTCTATTATCTTCTCAACAAGCGTGTCGACAATTGGACGTAAGGAATAATTTTGAATCCAGTAGCAATAGCAAGAGTTGAAACATATTGGTTATCTGTTGGGTTTGTGGCAGGGACTGATTTGTGTTGTTCAAACAGATTATTCATATGTTACAACAGATAAGCAGTTTGATGCAACAGATAACTACTCTGTTTCAACAGATAACTAGTTTGTTGCACGACAAATTGAGATGAAACATTGATTAAGAAAAATAATTAATAACATGCGTAGTTTACCATAATACTCCTATTAAATAATGTTTAAATTTTAAATTGAAGAAAAGTAATTAATGCAAAGGGTTTTGTGAAATTTTTTAATCTCTTCTTGGTTAATGAAAAAAGACAAGTAAAATGAGAAATCAAACTAAGAAATTTGGAATGGGTAATTTGAGACGGGAGGAGTATTTAATTTTTATTCTATCTATTATCTTCTCAACAAACATGTCGACATTTGGACGTAAGGAATAATTTTGAATCCAGTAGCAATAGCAAGAGTTGAAACATATTGGTTATCTGTTGGGTTTGTGGTAGGGGCTGATTTATGTTGTTCCAAATAGATTAATTGTCTGTTGCAACAGATAAGCAGTCTGATGCAATAGATAATCAGTCTGATGCAACATATATGCAGTCTGATACAATAGGTAATCAGTTTGATACAATAAATAACTAGTTTGTTGCAATAGATAACTAGTCTGTTGTAGCAGATATATCTTCTGTTGCAACAGATTACTCATCTGATGCACCAGATGAGTGATCTATTTAAATTGTAGGCACTTATGTTGAATTCATGATCGAGTTCTATCCATTGTTGGAAAAAACAATAGTAATTGTGCATCCACATGACAAATTCAAATAAAAATCATAATTTTACTTATCAAAGTCACCTATGAAGTAATGCCAAAGTGGAAAGCGATGTAGGAAACAAAATTTGACCTAAGAAATTGGTCAGATAGCAGCAGTAGCAATAACAACAACAACAACAATGGTCAACAAAAAAAAGATAAAGATGAAGATGATAATGAAGTAGAAGATGATGAATAAAGTAGTAGCTATAATCAACAAAAATAATCGTGAAGAGAGAGAAAACAACAACGGATGAGAAGAGAGAGAAATGTGTCTTTTTCCCTCTGTTTCTTATTATATTAACTAACATTTGGATCAAAGTATAAATTTAAAAATTTGTGGGTTATTTTTAAACTTTTCTAACTTTCTTAATCCATAATAAAGTAATTGTCACCTGCACTCAATAATTAAGACTTGTGTCACCTACACCTCATTTTAAAACTCTTTTGTCACCTACAGCTCAAAGTCTCATGTAAGTGGGAGTGATTCGACTCAAGTGGTGGAATTAGAAAGTGATAAGGGAACCATATTTGGTACCTTTATATGTTGGAAACTTGAATACTAATCAGACAAATTCTCATGAATTATTTGAGTAGCAATAAGTTCAAGATCCACCACAACTTGATGAGACACACGAAGAACAACCCAATTTACCTGGACCTATTATTAGAGGAGGGCCTAAATAAGTAGAAGTAAGAAAATTGTAAAGATTATATACTATCAACAAGTTCTAGTAACTATGTTATATATCTCCAAGAGTCTGATTATGATATTAAACTAAAACACAATCCATGTTTTTTTACAATACATAAATAGTGAAACTCCACAAGTTATTTTTCATGATGCCATGAAAGAAGAGTTGAAATTTATGGTAAAATATAAAATTTGAATTCTCGTTAAATTACCTAAAGGTGTCTCTACTATAGGATCCAGATGAAATTATAAAATCAAAGGAGGCTTATCTGATAATGTTGAACGATATAAAGCTAGGCTTGTAACTAAGGATTTCACTCAGAAGAAAGACATTGATTATCATAAAAAATTTTCTCCTATGTCAAAAAAGAATTCATTAAGAATAATTATGCATTAGTAGCTCACTTTGATTTAGAGCTACATCAAATTAATGTGAAAAGACTTTATTGAATGAATATTTGAAGAACAGGTATACATCCGTCAACCTGAAAGAATTTTGTGATAAGGATGAAAGTCACATTGTTTGCAAGTTAAATAAATTCATTTATGGACTAAAAACAGGCCTCCTACTAATGATATTTCATAATGTTATTTCTTTATTTGAATTTATGGAGAATATCATTAATCAATGTATATACCTTAAGATAAGTGGGAGCAAGTATATTTCTTAGTCCTATATGTGGATGAAATTTTACTTTTAATAGTGACTTGAAATTGCTACATGAGACGAAGTAGTTTCTTATCTAGAATTTTGAAATGAACGATATGGGTGAAGTTCTTATGTTATTAGCATAGAGATTCACATAGATAGATCTCCACGATTACTTGAATTATCTCAAAAGGCCTATATTGAAAGAATTCTAAAAAGATACGAATGAAAAGCTCTTCACCTATAGCAGCACCTAGCATTAAAGGTGACAAATTATCATTTTCAATGTCCATAAAATGCATTGAAAAAAGTGCAAATGAAAGACATTCAATATTCCTCATTTGTTGGAAATCTTATGTATGCACAAATCTGCACTAGATCTGATAATTTTTTGTAAAAAAAATACTTGACAGATATCAAAGTAATTTGATCTTGATTATTTAAAAGTTGGTAAAAGCATTTTAAGATATTTGCAAAAAACCAAGAATTTTAAGCTTACATGCAAATATTTTGACTTATTGAAAGTCATTGGGTCTTTAGACTCCAATTTATATTGATGCAAAGATAGTGATAAATCTACTTCTAGATATATTTTCCTCCTTGTTAGAGTTATTGTGTCTTGGAGAAGTGTTAAGCAAATCATTATTGCAGCATCCATAATGAAAGATGAATTTATATTGTGCTATGAAGTTACATCACAGGCGTTATAGCTAAGGAATTTCACTTGAGGCCTTAAAGTTGTTGATTCTATTGCAAGGGTATTGAGTGTTTTGTGATAATTCAATTGCAGTATTTTTTTCAAAGAATAATAAGAGTCGCAGTTGAAGTAACACATCTACATAAAGTATTTGACGGTTAGAGACTACGTCAAGAAGCAAGATGTGAGTTTTGAACATGTTAGTAATACTATGATAATTTTTTATCCGTTTCAAACTAATGTTTTCAAGGATCTTGCATCTGTAAGGGGCTTAATAACTCATTGTAGCCTTGCTTTGTTCTCTAACACTTTGTATAGACACTACCGTTATACATAACTGTGCATATTTTGATTTTCATGTTAATAAAGTGATCATTGGATCAAATTAAACTGGACTCTGAAAAAGTTACAGTAAGCTCATTCATGAAGTTGTTGGACACTTTATTTAGAACATATTGTACATTATAATACATGAAAAGAAGTGTTTGATTAAGAGCATGACCGTCATGATTCATATTAATATATTCTTGATAAAGTGATTATTGCATAACTATTAAGTTGAGTGAATATGAATTTATGACTATATTGCGTATTTTCACTCAAAAAAGATTGTTTAGTTTACTATGTGGGTCAAGTGGGAGAATCTAAGAAAATACATGATTGCTATGAGATTTAATGTGACCGACATATTTTTTATAATTAGATATTACCTAGTTTTTTGTAAAGTAATAAATCAGTCAATAGATTTTTCTCCAAGTTATGCATATATGGTATTCTTTGATGACAAGAAATAAATATGAGAAGCCTCTAGGATTAAAGTTATTTGTCTAAGTGTCTCTAACCTACCTATAAATATATCTGTAACTCCATCAGTCTAGCATACACTTTGATAGACATAGGCTATAAGCCTCTAGATTTCTTCTACCCTTTTTTTAGGTTTACAAGTCAGTGATAGATTAAAAAATGATTCCTACACTTGAACAATTATGACTGAAGGTATATTTCTATTTAGTTTTTAATTGCATTGGTTTTATGATATGTGCTGAATTTCAACAAGGAGACCTAATTAGAGACAAAGATAGAAATTGGGTAGGGATATACAAAAGGCTACTCGCATATCTCTAATACAAAAGTTGAATTTCTAGCCCTACTTTATGCTCTTCGAGTGGCTTCAAAAGATAATCTAACACCATTAATAGTCATTGTGGACTGAAACCAACATTAATATGTTAGAAAAATAATCACCCAACCTATACTAATATTTTATATGATTGCAGGGAGCTAATGAGCATGCTGGGGCCCCATCCACCCCTCTCTTGAGCACTAATAATGGAAAACAAATAAGTGGAAGCTGCTTTAACAAAGGAAGGAGGATCTTCTATTACCTACATTAAGTTAGTTGAATAAGAAATTTTATCTTTGTTTGTATCCTATATAGTGGAAATAGACAAAGCGATAACGATTTTTGTTAAGACTCAAGCGGACAATCCTAAACTTTACTACCACTGTTTTGTATAAGTTCTCTCCAAACATGATTCATGATGCTACTTCCATGCTACCTTGTATTAACACATATTATTAATATAACTAGTCTATGTAACGTATATTGTGCGTTTATTTTAAATTATTTAATACAAATCTTGAATTTTCTACGATAGATATTTGCTTAATGATGAAACCAAATTATATCTAAATACATTTATATATCTCAAAAATACAAATCTGTTATACCCATATCAAAAATCAAAATAAAAGGTACTTATTTTGTAAGTTCTTTCACTAGCCAAATACAACTTCTAACGGAGACAGTCCTTGTTATATTTGAAAGTCAAATGTTATATTACTTACGTAAGAATTCTTAAAATAATTTCACTAATTTTTATTAAAAAAAAAGAGAACAAACATAGGAAGACCTTCACATGCCTGCATGACTTTATCAAGTAACAACACACACACCTGTTGCTTTGTATTGCAACGCAACCGGTACTTTAGCTTGATTTAAACCCTAAGTCATTTTTCTTGTAAAATTAGACTATAACATAATGATGATAATCAAATATTACCTATCAAATCCATTGATATATTGACCACCTCCGGAAAAGAGGATTTAACTTCTTAAGATTCAAAACCTAAAAAACGAAAGAGGTCGGAGATAAAGCTTTGATTTTTGGCTACGATAATTGTCTGTTTTGTCCAATGTTTTGATAAAAAAAATTCAACTGAAATAGAAAACATGAGAAATTATCAAAAAGTAAAAATTCATCGCCAATTGTTGCTTATTTATAATTCATATTAATTTCTAAAACTATTACAGAAATAAAGAAAGACGAATTGAATGATAATAATGAATGTAACAACACGAGTAGAATCAAAATCAAAATTAGAAGAACAGTAAAGTAGTAAAAGATGTGTGTTAAAGAATAGTAGAGAAGCAAAACGAAAGTGTTTAATTACATGTGAAGCTTGGTCTAACATATTACTTAAATAGAATTATCTATATCTATATCTATAATCTATATCTATAATATATTTGTTGAACAATAAAATTCTCAAGCCCGAAAATAAATAATTGAGACAAGAAAAATATATTGCAACAATCAATTTATTGCTTCAAATTCGAGCGTTACAATCTCTATGAATCCTCTTATTTGCCTTTTCAAATATAAATTCAAGGGCTTAAAGATTGATCTTGAATTTGAACTTGATTTGTTGATTTGAGGGACTTGATCTTGACTTTTGCTTGAATTCAAGGGCTTTTGAGCTTGTTCTTGAATATTGCGGTCTTGATCTTGAATCTTGATGAACTTGATTTGAATGTTTGAGAATTTTAGAGAAATTGCGGCATTTGATCCACGAGCTTTCTCTTTCTACTTGTTAGAGGTCTGAGGTCTCTCTTTCTGAATTATGAGACCCCTATTTATAGTTGTGGAAAAGGAAGAGTCATGATGAAGATGAACTTCCTTTGACCAATCAAATTCAAGTGATGTGGCATGGTCCTATTGGCTCCTTCACTTGACTTGCATGCCACATTATTTGACACGTGGCGCTTATTTAGGCCTTTAGAATATGGAAATATCTTGGGCTTAGCAAAGTGGGCTCCTCATTTTGTAGCCCAAATCAATGGGCTAGCCCAATAAAGAGTTGGACTTTAATTAAATCCATATATGTTTGGACTTAAATAATTAATCTAAATATATTAATCCGCAATATTTATTTGGGACTAATATATTTTAAAATTAATTTAATCTGAATTTAGTACAGATTTAAGTTTACTAATATTTTGATATCCACAAAGTGCCACCTACTTCAAGACTTTTCGAGATATTTAATCTTTCGAAGACTAGAATTGAAGTATCCATCTTTGCAACGATATTTGCGTAACAAAGAAAAGCCACGTAGCATTTATTTAAATTCCTAAAAATGGAAATAAAGTTGTAACTTATGTTACACTCACAGGTAAATTATACCCACTTTATTTCATGCAAAAGGATGGCACCTAATTTTCATTTAATAACTCACGTGCAATAATTATTAGAAAATTAAACCCTTTTTTTTTCTTACACATATTTCAAAGCTCAACCATGAAATATTATACCTACTGACTGCTTTGTCCTATTGTCATGATGCTACTCCATTTTGATTGGAGGAAAATTGATAGCAACCTTATTCCTTTTAGACATAGGACATGATAATTCTGCCGCCTCAAATTACATGTGTACCCATAGGATTTTCTTCTTTTTCCCTTTTTATAGCCTACACGTAATTGAAGGAATAACATTCCTTGTATATAGGAGCATTCCTTTTCCGTTGATATATAGTAGATCACCCAAATTATTATGTACAATGAGTTATGATCGTTTAAAGTTTGAGCAAAAATACGCCAGGCCTCAGTACTTTTTCCTGCATGTTTTACTATTCACTACTATTCACGGTTCGATCGGAATGTTCATAATTCGCCGCTCGGGTGTCCGTTTTGGATGATCCACATATCGTTGGAAATCTTATTTGATACTCTACGCAATGGTGGGTCATAATCTAAGACATTCTGCACGAAAAAATTTATAATTCATTCTAAAAGATAAAACCCATCACGTTTACGCACAAAATCTTAACGAAAAATTTTCCGGGGTATTACATCATCCATCCCTTGGAAACATTCATCCTCAAATGACACTAGACATGCCAAGATTAGATAGGGAATAGACCATACAACTAAAACCATTCGTTAGACTCATCACCACATCTTTTCTCACTCCGAATGCAACACAGAATGCATAAATTCAAGAAACTACAGTGAACACATAATAAATGACAGCTGAACTGTTGCAACTTTTATCAAAAGTACATGATTTAGGAAAGAACGGTACCTTCGGTTTGATCGGAGTTTGCAAAAAATAGGTGCGGGTACTTAGATCGCATATCCGCCTCAGCTTCCTAAGTTGCACCCTCAATAGATTGGTTTCGCCACAACACCTTGACCAAGGGAACTTTTTTGTTCCTTAGTCTTCGGACACTGAAATCAAGAATCTCAACAGGAATCTCATCAAAAGAAAGATTTTCTTGAATGTCAGTACTCACAGAGGAATCCACTACCACAGCATCGCTAATATGCTTTCTAAGCATGGTGACATGGAATATTGGATGAACAGAGGACAACTCGGAAGGCAACTCGACCTCATAAGCTACCTTACCAACACGGCTAAGAATTTTGTAAGCACCAACAAAACAGGGGCTAAGCTTCCCTTTCTTTCCGAATCTTTTCACCCCCTCATGGGTGAAATTTTCAGATACACTAGGTCACCTACTTCAAACTCAAGATCTCTCCTTCTAACATCTGCATATGACTTCTGATGACTCTGCTCAGTTTTCAACCTTTCCCTAATCAACTTAACTTTTTCCATAGCCTCAAATACCAAATCAGGACCACTCACAGCCGCTTCACCTACCTCGAACCAACCTATGGGTGATCTACACTTCCTCCTATATAAGGCTTCAAACTGAGCCATGCCAATACTAGAGTAGAAACTGTTATTATAAGCAAATTCTATCAACGGTAAGTGATCATCCCAACTTCCCTTAAAGTCAAGTGCACAAGTTTTCAACATATCCTATAAGGCCTGGATGATCCGCTTAGCCTGACCATTGGTCTGCGGATGAAAAGTAGAACTCAAAAGCACTTGGGTACCAAGACCCTTCTGAAAAGCTTTCTAAAATTGCGAAGTAAACTGAGTACCCCTATCCGAAATGATAGACAAGGGAACTCCATGCAGTCTGACTAGCTCTCGGATATACAATCTAGCGTAATCCTCAGCAGTATATGAAGTATGAACAGACAAGAAATGAGCAGACTTAGTCAATCTATCAACCACAACCCAAATGGAAATATGATGGCATTGGGAAGGAGGTAAACCAATCATGAAGTCCATATTTATCTCTTCCCACTTCCAGGTGGGAATACTAAACTCTTGCATCATACCACCAGGTCTTTGGTGTTCAACCTTAACCTGTTGTCATGTTGCACACTTAGCTACAAACGATGCTATATCTTTCTTCATGCCACTCTACCAATAGATTTCCCATAAGTCTCGGTACATCTTGGTGGCACCAGGATGAATAGAATATTGCGCCCCATGCGCTTTAGCTATAATCCTCTATCTCAGATCATCAACATTCGGGACACACTATCTACCCTGCAATCTCAACACACCATCTCCCCCTTGGGAGAAAACCTCTACTTTTTGGTCCTTGACTGACTCCTTCAGTCTGACCAAGCTAGCATCTAAGTATTGCTTTTCCTTCACTTCCGAAACCAAGGAGGATTCAGAACTACTCTGAACCCCTATACTACCTTCAGCAGAGTCAAACAACTTAACCCCCAATCTAGCCAAACAATATACATCACGAGCCAACTCTTTCTTACCTTCTACCACATGCGAAACATTACCCATGGACACTCTACTTAGGGCATCTGCCACAACATTAGCCTTGCCCGAATGGTACAGCACACTCATATCATAGTTCTTTAACAATTCTAACTATCGTCTCTGCCTAAGATTCAATTGTCTATGGGTAAACACATACAGCAAAATATTATGATTAGTGAAAACATCAACATGGACACCATACAAATAGTGTCTCCAGATTTGGAAAACAAACACAACAGCAGCCAACTCAAGGTCATGGGTGGGGTAATTTTTCTCATGGGGTTTTAACTGTCTAGAAGCATAAGCTATCACCTTACCCTTCTGCATAATACGCAACCCAACCTAACTCTCGAAGCATCACAGTACACCACAAAACCATCAACACCATCAGGCAAAGTCAAAATAGGGGCTGAAGTGAGTCGAGTCTTCAACTCCTGAAAACTCTTCTCATAAGATTTGGACCACAAGAACTTCACTTTCTTTTGGGTCAACCAAGTCATAGGAGATGCTATAAAGGAGAAACCCTTAAAAAACAACAGTAATAGCCAGCTAAACCCAAGAAACTTCAGATATCAGTCAGAGAAATAGGTCTAGGCCAATTTCTAACAGCTTTGGTCTTTTGGGGATCAACTCTAATACCCTTGGAAGAAATGATATGACCCAGAAAATCAACTGACCTTAGCCAAAACTTGCACTTACTGAACTTGGAAAACAACTTATGATCTCTAAGGGTTTGCAAGATAATTCGAAGATGATCAGAATGTTCATCCTCACTACGGGAGTACACCAGTATATCATCGATGAACATTATGACAAAATATCCAGATATGGTCTGAACACTCGATTCATGAGGTCCATGAAAGTTGTTGGGGCATTAGTTAACCCAAAAGACATAACAAGAAACTCAAAATGGTCATAACAAGTTCAGAAAGCGGTTTTTGGGATGTCACACTCCCTAACTTTAAGTTGATGATAGCCAGAACGAAGGTCTATCTTTGAGAAATAACTTGCACCTTGCAATTGGTCAAACAAATCATCTATTCTCGAAAGGGGGTACTTATTTTTTATGGTGACTTTATTTAGTTGGCGATAATAAATGCACATATGCAAAGAGCCATATTTCTTTCTCACAAACAACACAGGAGCACCCCAAGGAGAAATACTGGGCCTTATGAAACCCTTATCTAGTAGATCTTTGAGTTGCTCTTTCAACTTCTTAAGTTCTGCAGGGGCCATACGGTTAGGAGGAATAGAAATGGGCTGAGTATCGGGAAAAAGATCAATCCTAAACTCTATCTCTCTATCAGGAGGTATCCTTGGGAGATCATCCGGAAAGACATCTGAAAATACATTTTCATTCAATGGGTCAGTGAGTTGAGGTTGCTGACCATGATTATTTCTTCTTGCTCAATGTGGAGGCATATTTCTAAAAGAGGAGAGCACGAATCAATAGCAGAGAGAGACACTTTAAGCACGATAGACTTCTGAAAGAAAGAATCACATTTTTTCCTAAAACGGCTTGTAGCCTCTTGCTCATAGATGTGGCATGCTACACACTGATGATCAAGACTCTAATTAACGCAGCTTGTCAGACTCCCTAAGATACCTTAAAACCTTAGGCTCTGATACCAAGTTTGTAACGCCCTAAAAAATGGGTCCCGGAGTATCACACGGTGCTTGAGGCTACGAGTATCCCCAAGCTAACCCTTTGAGCCATATTCATTCAGTTCAACACGAATCAATGGGGTTTCCATAAATAACCCTCAAATATCAACAGAGTAATCATCATCCAAGAATAAAAGAATATCAAAAAGATAATAAAATACGACTTATTAGTCAACTCCCAACATCTATACTAGTCTGACAAGCCTCTAAGAAAATCAATAAAACCAGCGAGCCATTGAGACATGCCCCAACTGACTCATACTCAGTTATTAAATGTAAACAATTCCGTGAAACCAACATCAGACAACACATCCTTGGAACATGAGGACTCACCACGATATAGGATGTAGAACACCATGCCCGAAGAATCACTGTCAAACTTGAAATTGAGCACCTGAACCTATAATCTGAGAAAATACAGCCCACATTCGAAGATGTGGGTCAGTACCATAGAAAGGAACCAAGTATATGGGGGTGGATGCAATTGTATAAATATAATCATCATAAATATTTATAAGAAATATGCAGGATATATGAAAGACTCACATAGCCTGAAGAAAATCATCATAATCATGAGAGGATGAAATAAGTACAATAACACATGCGAGTCATCATATAATTTGTCAATCACTTTCAGTTCATCAAGAATATCAATTCTCATAATGTAAATATCATTTAAATCTTTCGAAAGAATAACTTTCACAATTCCACTTTCAAATCATTTCACCATTCACCATAGACACAAGGAAACACACACACACTGGGAA
This sequence comes from Capsicum annuum, assembly GCF_002878395.1. Classification (NCBI taxonomy): domain Eukaryota; kingdom Viridiplantae; phylum Streptophyta; class Magnoliopsida; order Solanales; family Solanaceae; genus Capsicum; species Capsicum annuum. The sequence continues at coordinate 68,992,025 of NC_061118.1, read as the reverse complement.
ATCCTATAACCGACATAAACCATGTGAGCTACATAGAGTCCAACGTACAACCCATGTTGGGGAGAGCCGTCCTATCCTTGCCATCGGAGTAGGACTATCGATATCAAATCCACACAAACTAGTAATCACTATATAAATCAGCCTCAGGCTCACTCCTACGAGGGTACGTAGTTCTAGAGAAGTAAGGTCACTTTATACCTCCCACTCAGTGCTAAAGATTTCTCCCGGACTTAGCTCAAATCATTTCAAAGACAATCCACAACAAAATAATTTTAGTAATATATAAATATACATCGGGAGTCATCATGCTTTTCATCTATCAAAATCAACCACGATGTAGATTTCTTTCACACTCGAGTTCAAAACAACTCCATTAAGACCAAAAGGTCAAATCATTCAAAATATCTCAAATATTCAACATCAACGTGCTTATAACACACACTTTCTCAAAAAACCACAATTTCCAATGGGGATTCATGATCCAAATATCAAAATCATGATAAATATCGTTCAAGATTTATGCTTTATATCTCCACACATATAAATTCATTTTTCAAAATCATAAACATCAAGATTTCATAATAATCATCATAAGATATGGGTTCATGCTTCAAATTCATAAAAATCAAATAAAAATCATGCCTTTGTAAAGAAAATTACTTTTGGGCACAAGAACGAAAGAAAGTTCTTGTTGAAAAACCCCACATGCCTTGAATGATGAACTTTAGATCGATACTCATTTTTGAGATTTTAATCGTGCCTTTGAATGATGTTTCTTAGAGTTCTTAAACTAGGAACTTGGAATCTTGAATAAATTTGCAGAATTAATGGTGAACTTTGGAGGTTTTTGATGTTCTTGAACTAGGAAGTTGGAATCTTGAATAAATTTGTAGAATTAATGGTGAACTTTGGAGGTTCTTGAAGTTGAATGCAGGAGCTTAGGGTTTTCTTTTTTAGGGAATTTGATGAAATATAACATATAATGCTTCTAATAGGCTTTAATATAGGGTTTGGACGGATTTTGGGTGAGGGGGAATGACCAAAACGCCCCTAAAAATCAAATAAATCTCGAATCTATCATTTGGTGGACTGTTTTGATGGTCTGAAGTAGATCAACCATAATGTTTTACTCCGATATCCAAATTAGATGAAACTAATTTCATTAGAAAGAGGACTCTTATATATTTCCGTTGATATATAGTATCTCACCCAGATCATTGTGTACGAGGAGTTATGATTGTTTGAAGTTGACCCAAAAATTCACTTTTGATAGGCTGAAGTAGATCGGCCATAACTTTTTGCTCCAATAGACAAATTGGATGAAACCAATTTCATTGGAAAGAGAACTCACAGAGATTTCCATTGATATATAGTAGTTCACCCAGATCAGTATGTACAAGGAGTTATGATCATTTAAAGTTGGAGCAAAAATATGCCAGGCCTCAGTACTTTTTCCTGCACATTTTACTGTTCACTACTATTCACGATTCGATCGGAATGTTCATAACTCGTCGATCGGGTGTCCGTTTTGGATGATCCATATGTTGTTGGAAAGATTATTTGATACTCTACACAATAGTAGGTCATAATCTAAGATATTCCACACGAAAAAATTTATAATTCATTCTAGAAGATAGAACCCAACACGTTTACGCACAAAATTTCAATGAAAAATTTACCAGGGTATTATAGTACTGGACCAACAAAATCCAATCCCCAAGCATTGAACGGCCAAGATGCTACATTTGGATGTAGTCCTCTGAAGGTTGATGTATAAAATTTGCATAGAATTGACAAGCTTTGTATCTTCTAGCATAGTCCAAGCAATCTTTCACCATCGTTAGCCAATAATATCATATTCTTTTAATGTGAAAATGGAGCTTCGGTCCAGACTGATATGATCCACAAACTCCCGAGTGTGCGTCTTGCAAAGCTTGAATTGCTTCTTCCTCTCCCAAACACCGTAAGAGTACTCCTTCAAATGATCTTCTATTCAATGTGTCCTTATAGTAAAGGAAGCGAGCTGCGCGACGACGAATGTCAGTCCTTCTCTTTGGATCCTTTGGAAGTATCCGATAACATAAGTAATCAATGATATATTATTGCCAATCATCTTTTATAGCTTTAGACACGGCAACGAGGTATTCAACCTTGTTTTCTACATGAGTGGTACTACATGGTACTACCCATTCTTGGCGGATAGTAACTCGTATCTGATTTGGAAGAGTTAGGGTTGAGGACAAAGCAACTATGGCATCAGCTTGGTTATTTTCTCTCCTTGGCACATGTTGGAGGGTTACCTCTCCAAGCTACCCCATCAACTTCTGTGCATAATTATGATATAACCGTAGCTCGGGCTTTCTGACTTCATAGCTTCCCAAAAGTTGCTTGATCACCAGTTGGGAGTCACTAAAGACTTATAATTACAGTTATTTCATGTCAACTTCCATCTCAAGTCCAAGTATTAAAGCTTGATATTCAGTAACATTATTAGAGCAACGATTTGTTAGGGTAAAAGAGTATGGGATGACCTCTTCTTGTGGGGTGACGAACACCACACCGTACCAGCTTTATCTCGATGTGCGGCACCATCAAAGTACATCTTCTATGGGGTCTAGCTTCAATAACCATTGCATCTTCATCAGAAAGTTCATCGCAGTTCCCAATCATCAGGTATCGGGTAGTCTGCCAAGAAGTCAGTCAATGTTTTTCCCTTTACAGCCTTTTAAGGAACGTACACAATCTCAAACTGATGAAATTGAAGGTACCATCTTGCAAGTCGATCACTAAGTACTGGTTTCAACATTACAAACTTGATAGGATTTGCCCTAGACATAAGACGGACAATATGAACTTGAAAGTAGTGTTTCATCTTTTAAATTGAGAAGGCCAATGCCAAACATAACTTTGCAATTGGAGAATACTTTAGCTCATTATGGTTAAATCGTAAAGAGATTTTTCTTTGCCTTCACTATTTTCTTGAGCCAGTAGTGCTCCAACTGATTTTTCTTGTGCCGTGATGTAGAGTATCAATGGTTTCCCAGGTAAGGGTATCGTAAGAATTGGTAGCTTCATTAAGTATGATTTGATACTCTCAAAGGCATTACTACAAGCTTAATCCTATTCGAAGGGAGTGTCCTTATTCATGAGATGACTATATGGTTGACATTTTCCGACCAGGTTTGAGATGAACCTCCTTAAATATGCTAGCCTTCCTTGAAGGCTTTTTAACTCATGAATATTTCGAGGCTCGGGCATCTTTAAAATTGCATTGACTTTGTCTTGATCAATTTTAATTCCTCGGTGTCGCACAATAAAGCCAAGAAACTTTCTAGAAGTAACTCCAAAGGCACACTTCAATGGGTTCATCCTAAGTTGATATCATCGAAGTAACTCGAATACCATTCTTAGGTCTTTTAAGTGGTCGTCTCTCTTTCTTGACTTCACCACTAGATCATCCATATAGCATTTAATATTTTTATGGAGCAGGCCATCAAAAATGTTCTGCATATCCCTTTGATAAGTGGCACCAGTGTTCTTCAAACCAAAAGGCATCACTTTGTAGCAATAAATACCTTTGGGTGTACGAAATACAGTGAGTTCTTCATGCTTTGCACCATACGGATTTAATTGTAGCCAGATGAACCATCCATGAAGGACATTGCCTCATAACTGGAGGTGGCATCAATCATCAACTCTAGTATAGGGATTAAAAAGTCATCCTTAGGGCAGGCGTTGTTGAGATCCCGAAAGTCTACACAAACTTGAATTTGGCCATTTTCTTCCATACTGGAACAATACTTGAAATCCATATAGGATATTTGACTTCACGAATAAATCCTGCTTCAATGAGTTTGTTAACTTTATTTTCAATCAAAGAAACCAACTCTATCCTAAAGCATCTTTGGGCTTGCTTAACAGGACAGGCACTATTCTTGATTGCCAACTGATAGACCGCTACTTTTGGATCTAAACATATAATTTCCTTATAGATCCAGGTGAAGACATCTATATATTCTTTGAGTATGTCCATATAAGCAATTTTCTCCTCTACTTCTAGAAACGCACTCAGGTAAGTTGGTCCTAAGTCTTTATCAGTTCCAAGATTAACTTCCTTCAAGGGATCTATGGTGGCCTTTACTCCTTCTTCAAGTTGAGATGGAGTATCTCCATCATCTTCCTCCTCTTGAGGATCATCGTTGTTGAAGAATATATGATGACACCAAAAGGCATCTTCTATCTCTTCATCAACCTTTATTTGAGATAAGACATTTTTCTTATTCTGGGTCATAACATGATATGAGAAGCCAACACTCTCTTCATCTTCTTCATATTTCTTGGTATAAACCACAGTATGTGCCTTTGCTTTTAGCACCTCGTTGCATGAAAATACCAGTTCTGGCTGTTGTTTCATTCTAGAAGGAATCAAACTTTGGAAATCCTTCTGTATTTTAAGTGAAGAGTGCATCAGCGTGCTTTGACGACTCCTCTTACGTGTGTTGCTTTTATTTTTATTTAAAGGTCCCATCCTTTCAAATACTGAAGTTATTACAGTTGATCCTCCAATTCAGTCAAATACAGAGGGTTTTTTATTAGTAGCAATGGATTATTCTTCCATTGTGATATAATTACTGACTGCCCTTCTTATGGAGATGTGAATTGGTGGTGGCTGCATGTATCTTAGGCCTTCATGTGCCTGCCTCGTTGTACCCTCTGATAAAAGTTTGCCTAACCTTAATGGCTCATTAGGATTGTATCCATTCTTTACAAATAGCTTGTATGCATTTGGGTTGAAGCCTTCTTTCGTACACTTCATAGGGAGCGTCATATCTTGTGGTGGATTTTGAGCCACAGACTCTTCGAGAAGTCTTGAGGATGGATTTATTGCATCAATCTTCCTGATATATAAAGTTATCCCCTTTAGCACATTATCTTAGGAATCGATGGGTGATCTTTCGCTTTCTTTACCTTCGGTACATTGCGAAGAATGGGAGTTGCTTTCTTTTTCGTAGAAGCGACACTTTCTTTATTTGAAGTGGAGAGAGGCGTCCTGTTGGTGACACTTTTGACAGTCACCAAGACCTTCTTAGATGCAAAATCATCATATTTGGTATTTTTGACATCTTCAACCCTTTTCTCATCCATAATATGCTTCTTTAAGTAGAATTTTGTATCGACAAAATATGACTCAGCTTCAGTGAATGGCTTGTTATCGGAACCGCCTTCAAGGTACTTCAAGCATTGATAGTAAGAGGATGAGATAATTTGGTTCCCATGCATCCAAGACCTACCAAGTAATATATTGTATGAAGTTTTGGCATCGATCACATGCATCAATGGGTTTGATTGAAAACCATCCATATGAATCCGCAACTTGATACATCTCATGGCCCTCTGGCCCCCTTGGTTGAAGCCTTGGATCATTATACAACTTTTGTCTAGTTTGCTAGTAGCGATCCCAAGTTTCTTCATCATGCAGATAGGCAGGATGTTGACTTCAGATCCCTCATCTATCAAGATTCTATTGATCTTCTTTCCTAGAATTTAACCCACCATGTATAAGGGGCGGTTATGTAGGGCCTTACTAAGCAGAAGATCGTTATTTATGAATGTGATTTTTGTATCACATATATGTGCCTCTTCGCCAAGAGTTTCAGCAAGCTTTTTGGAAGGTGAAGGAACCTCCATGGGTAGATTCTCACCCTTTGACCCCTCTTTGGCGGTATTAAAACAAGACGCCTCAAGGTTGACTTGGGCAGTCTTTACACGAAACCAACTCGATAAGAATTTCTCTAAAGTCACCGGACGTCGAGATTTTTGGTGGTGAAACTCTGTCACTCTCGACTTCTTTGGAAGTTCAACCAACTTATGTTTCCTTGGTTTCTTCACCATTCTCCTTTTGGTTGGCTGCTCGGACGTCTTCTTTCTTCTTACATCTGCGTCTGGTTACCAGAGTCCAACCTTCATCATCGCCTTCATCAACTGAAGACCTATCAGGCTCTAATATTTTCTCAGTATGCTCTCTGACACATATTTGGACTAGGTCGAACGAGCCAAAAGTGATAAAGATTTGATGAGAATTGGCCGTCTCATCGTTGAAGAAGATCTTCTTCTCTTTTGTCAATTCCATGACTTTATCTTTAAAGACAAAGCATTTTTCCAGAGGGTGACTTATGAGCCTATGATATTTGCAATAATTAGGGTCATTGGTCCTTCCATCTTCATTGGGATGCTTCATCTCTGGGAGTTCAATAAGTTTATACTCAAGGAGTTCATCGAAAATCTCAGCATCATCAAAATCAAGGAAGGGATATTCCTTTTCTTGCATCCCCTTTAAAGTTTTCTGATTCGGACGTGCTCTAGAAGTCATCTTCATACTTTTCTTCTTGCTTACTTTTATGGTGACCTTCACAGGAGACACGTCAATATTCATATATTCCTTGTTGTTACTTTTAGGGACAAACTTGCCCCATCTTTTGGGTTTCTGCTTATCCTTTCCCCTTCGAGGGTCATGGATAGGTGTTGCCCCTTTTCCAGCAGAAGACATGCTTAACTTCATATCGTGAGCACAGGTATCTAGCTCTTCAAAGGATTTAGTCTTAATGCCTTGCAAGATGTAGAGAAGTTCCCAGTGCATTCCTTAGACGCACATCTCTATTGTAGAAGCTTTACTGAGCCTATCTTTGCAGTTTAGGCTAGCATTTCTCCACCGATTGATGAAGTCAATGACTGGTTCATCCTTTCTTTGTCAAGTATTAGTAAGCTCTACCATGATAATTGTACGCTTTCTGCTATAAAAATGATTTAGGAACTCATGCTCCAATTACTCCCAACTATTGATGGAATTAGGCTTAAGGTCCGTATACCAATCAAAGGTGTTTCCCTTTAGGGAACGAACAAACTGTTTGACAAGATAGTTACCGTAAGTTCCAGCATTATTATATGTCTCAACAAAGTGTGCGACATGTTGTTAGGGTTTCCTTTGCCCTCAAATTATTGAAATTTGGGGGGTTAATAGCCAGCAGGCATTTTGAGGCTATCAATACTTTCCGTGTAAGGCTTGTCATAAGCAAGGGAATACTTAGTGACAACATCATACTTGTCTTTGAGGGTCCCTTCAATGTATTCCCTCAATTTCCTAATCGGGATCATTCCCTCAGAAAAAACTTGCACCTCTTTAATTGGTGGTATTTTTTTCATAAGATTTTCTGTCTCATGAACCTCTGCAGATTTCCTAGATGCATGGCTAGACTCTCCATCTATCAGGCCTTCCACACTATCCACTATTTTATCAATTTGAGCATCTTGATTTTGAATATATTTGGTTAGGCCATCAATTACCTTTGCCAGATTCACAAGTTGCTCCTCCATAGATGAGGCATCAGTTACCATCGCTTGCATAATCACTGAAGATGTTGGAGAGCAGCATATATTATCGCACTAGTTGATTTTTTAAGTGCTCAACTTATACGGCGTAGTCGGAGATGACGCATTTGTTGAACGTCCAACGTTCTTTGCGCCAGAGTATTTGGAACTAGAATACTCAAGTAGAGCTAGAGTCTTCTTAAGCGATTCTGTGACACTGTTTCCTCCTTCCGCAGCACTTGTATTGGACTTCATTCCTTTTGGAGTTGAAGATTCAATAACTGTAGTTGGTGAGGACGACACTAGATGTGTTTATTGTCCTAGCAAGCCATCCTTGCTCCTTGTAACATCTCCTAAGCTTCTGAAAGTAACACCAAGGATACTTTTTACTTCAGCAGAGAAATTTGAGTCAGCAGCCTTGGAAGCAGTTGATTGAGAGTTGACCTTCTTGAAAGCTATTTCATTGTTGTTGAACTTTACAGTTGGAAAAGTTGATATGAGAGGTAGAGATTGTCCCACTGGTCATGCCAGAATTTGTTGGATAATAAAATTCTCGAGGCCGAAAATAAATAATTTAGACAAGAAAAATATATTGCAACAATCAATTTATTAATTCAAATGCGAGTGTTACAATCTCTATGAATCCTCTGATTCGCCTTTTCAAATATAAATTCAAGGGCTTAAAGATTGATCTTGAATTTGAACTTGATTTGTTGATTTAAGGGACTTGATCTTGACTTGTGCTTGAATTCAAGGGCTTTTGAGCTTGTTCTTGAATATTGCGGCCTTGATCTTGAATCTTGATGAACTTGATTTGAATGTTTGAGAATTTTAGAGAAATTGCGATATTTGATCCACGAGCTTTCTCTTTCTACTAGTTTGAGGTCTGGGGTCTCTCTTTCTAAATTATGTATGAGACCCCTATTTATAGTTGTGGAAAAGAAAGAGACGTGATGAAGATAAACTTCCTTTGACCAATCAAATTCAAGTGACGTGGTGCCCTTTATGGGTTTTGATTTTATTGGGCCTGCTGCATTATTTTGACATGTGGCATGGTCCTATTGGCTCCTTCACTTGACTTGGCATGCCACATCATTTAACACGTGGCATTTATTTGGACCTCTAGAATATGATAATATCTTGGGCTTAGCAAAGTGGGCTCCTCATTTTGTAGCCCAAATCAATGGGCTAGCCTAATAAAAAAATTGGACTTTAATTAAATCCATATATGTTTGGACTTAAATAATTAATCCAATTATATTAATCCACAATATTTAGTTGGGACTAATATATTTTGAATTTAATTTAGTCCGAATTTAGTACAGATTTAATTTTACTAATATTTTGATATCCACAATATTAAAGTGTAAAGGACCTTAGAAATATTGATTGAACATTTTACCCTTCATTAAAATACTCCGCTTTAGACAAAATTATTTTTTCATAATTTTTTATTATTTTAATAATATTAAATATTGACTATATTAACAAAAAAATAAAATTTTTCCTTACAAAAATATAATTTCTAAAACCAATCCTTCTCCAACCTAAAACCAAAAAATATAGTAACAAAAAGAAATAGTAATCCCCCCCCCCCCCCCGGGCTCAAACCCCCCAACGTTAAATCAATCCTTCCCCAACCTAAAATCAAAAATAGTAATTAAAAAAAAAACTACCCTAAACGTGAAACCAGAGGCGGACTCAAGTGGTGCCTCGAGGGTGCATGTGCACCCGGTAACTTTTTTAAAAAAATTTATATATACGTATATAGATCCTACTAAAGTGTTAATATATTTAATTGTGCACCCTCAGTAATAAAACTTGTGTGGGTACATGTTTTTGGAACTCAAATGCTGACGCCCTTCTGGACCGACGTCGCGTGTTCGATTCCTGATGGAGTCTCTCAATTTTTTCATTTTACTTCTCATTTATATACATTTAAATGCCACCATCTAGGCAGCCACCTCATTTGACCCCACCCATCCTTAATTAATATACTTACTATGTACTAAAAAGGGAATTTCCCCAATCCCAAGCCCCATATTTCCCCCTAAATTTCAATTTCCAACCCGTATTTCCCTAAATCCCCCCAATTCCAAACTTCCTGGACTGCTGGACACTACAATTTACAAATTAATAGTACTCAAACAAAGAGAAATGGGCAATTTTCCATTTGATGCTAATAGGTACACATTTCTTCCTTTCATTTTTTTTATTTTTTATTCAAGTTTGGGTAATGTTAATTGCTTTTAATATTTACTTGTTGCTTGAAAGTTAGTGTGTAAAATTTATTTATTTCCTTTTTCTTGCTTCTATTTAAGTTGATGGGATTTGATTAAAAATAAATAAATAAATATTTTTACTTATATTCTTGATGAATTTTTTATTTTGTAGGAATTTATTATTGATTCTTGTGAATTGAAATAGATAGATATTATTCTCCTCAACCAAGTTCTAGTTTTAAAGACAATTCTCATCGCCTTAGCAAAAGCAAAAAAAGGGCAAAAAAAAGCTTCAAGGTCCATTATATTTAAGCACAAAGTACAAATAAAACGTGAGATTTAACAAAAAAAGGCATAAAGGAGAAAAAATATTAACATATGTCTAGTTCCAGACTAATAATATAAGCATGAATGACAAATATATGAACACAAAAATTAATTTTTTTTATTAAGTGAAATATCAATTGTTTAGTGTTCATATCTCCAGGAAAGCCTCATTAACAAGGAAAAGTATATCTTATAAATTAGAACCTAAATTGCACATTAAACGAGGTGAGTGGTCAACACAAATTTGAGTCTTTATTCAGAACTTATGCACACCTTTTACAATACTGGTGCACCCCCAGATTTTAAATCCTGGGTTCGCCTCTACGTGAAATCCAAAAAATTTAATATAATAAAAAAAATTGTAATTAAAAAAATACCCCACCCGAACGTTAAACCAAAACAATTATATAATAATTAAAAACAACCTTCTCCCCCTAGTTTTTTTCCACAAAATAAAAAATCCAAAAACCTTTCTCATCTTTCATAGGCTTTAGCATAACCTTTTTCATACAAAATATGATCAAAAAATCTCAAATACCAACTCATTAGTTTTATATTATTATTACAATGGATCCTATTACCGATGTTGTTGCAATTAGCGCATTGAAGTCATTCGATCGTATGACCATAATAAAAGTCTTGGTGATAGAATGTGGTCAAACAAAAGAATATAATAAAGTAACAACGGGTACTTGAAAGCTTCTAATGTTAGTTGATGAAGATATTAAAAATTTTCTTACTTCTTCTTTAATCTTTATTTTTTCTTTTATGTTTCATCCATTAAAATAACACATCCGCAATAATTTAGGGCATAAAACTTGGTGCTATACTTGTCAATGATTCAATCAAAAAATGTACAACATTATTACAATAAGGCAATATTAAAAGTGAGAAGGTCTTAGAAAAGTGATTCGAATTTTTTACTATTCATTAAAAGTCTCGTTTTAGCCAAAATCATCTTTTCACTTTTTTTAAACAATTATATTTTTATCTTTATATTATTTAATATTGCTTTTTAAAATAATTTGTTATAAATGTATATACATTATAGTGAATGTCTATCAAGAATATAGATAAGATCTATTAAGATCTAGTTGATATCTATTAGGATATGTAATATCTACCTTTTAGAGAGAAACTAGAAGTATTTTTCCCTATAAATAGAGGAAATTTTGTTCATTATATTCTCAATCTCTCATCCCAAGAGAATCCCTCAACATAAATAACAATTACTCTCTATTCTTTCTCTAATTTTGTTCTTCTCTACTTTATTTTTCATAACACTTTATATTTCCTAACACGTTATCAGCACGATGCTTTAGCCAGCTAAGCTATAGTCGTCCAATATTTTTGGTCCGATAAATAGCGATTCTAATCTAGGTAACATATTCCATGTATTATTTTTTTTGTTCTGATGGATCAATTGGATAATAATTACCAAAAAGAGGAACAATACAAAATTTTCTAAGAGCTTTGCAGCCACCTACCAAACTAATTATTTATGTAATAAAATAAAATGTCAAATTGCATTATATTTATAACACGATTGGTGGTTATCCGTCTTAATCTTTATTAACACTATGAAGGATTAGCTGAGAAATTAGAATTTATATATGATCACATTGAGGTAATATTATGATCAAATTTTTATTTATGGCCATAATTAAGATTGGTCACACTATTTATGAAAGGCTCAGGTTTGAGTTCTAATGCACTGATTGAGGATAAGATGATGGATTTAAGTTTCATCACACTCACAAAAGGATAAGACATTGGGTTAGTGGCTCGATGCACCATGATGAAGATGTTGGGTTTAAGTCCCATTAATTTATGCCTAAGACGTCTTTATGTGGATAAGACATTGAGTATGAATCTCAATGTACCATATTGATGATATTATCATGGCTAAGGCAAAATAATGTATATTTGATAAAAATTCATGACACTTGTCCATTGAATATGCTCCATTCCATGAAGTGAATGTGGTAGCAATATATGATGTACTCTGAAAGATATGTTAAGAGAAAAATTCTCTACATTATACGTATGCCTCGATTTGCTCCTGAAGTAGCAGTATCATGAAAGAGTTTATAAGCTATCATAATTTGATAGGCTTAATGCATGATTTATCCCATCACTGGGGAATGAGAAACTTATTAATGCAAATGTGCACTTAATTGTGATGGTATCAAAACTCACCTCCGAAAGAGGCTGAATAATTGAGAAGATTTATTTTTAAATCTACTTCTAAAGTAGTAAATTTGAAATTTAGTCATGTAATAGTAAATTTGAAATTTACTAAAAAAAATACATGTCATGGTAAACTTGTTTTTACTACTATAAATGAGTTCATAAGTTGATAGGAACGATTATGACATCTTGAAGATGTGCATATTGAGTATTAGACATGTATTGAAGAACTAGAAGATTCTTCAAGAATTGTTTATATCTCTTGTTCTCATAATAAAATGGTAGGACCAGCTAATATTGATATTGGATCCCTTAAAATCTGAAAAGTATAAAAGGTGAATAAGGGCTCGTTCACCTATCATGTGATCTATTAAGATGCATCGATATAAGATGATCACTTCCATTTTTATTGTCAACCTATAGTTTGACACTTATTAAGTTGTTGCTCAATAAAATTGAGTTAAAAATATAATTTTTAGATTGTGTAATTATGACAATTCATCTTGATGATGGTGGTTTGGTATTGAATGCCTTCAATAAATAGTTAAACTATTGCTAATGAGAACAAAGCTTATGTATTGGTTTGAAATATTATATATAAAAGTACATGTTTACATCAAACCAATTAATTATGATTAATTCCACCTCAAAGTTGGTTCTGAGTCAGGAACCACACATTGTCCATCTCATAATTTTGGTGTGTGGTATATGATTGGCGAATATACCATGATGCACAAAGATGGATTCCTCAAAGAAGATGAGGGATGTATGTTAGATTTTCTAACATAAGAGGGAGACTATAAGCCGCTATGAAATATATTAGGAATTATCATCAGCTCCTCATTCATAAGATAATTCAAGTCAAATATCGAAATCATGTCATATTAAGCTGCGGGTGCTCCTATTTTGTGTCCTTAAAGGACAAAGTCTACGCATGCAGGAAGTGTGGTGGACCAATCTGTTCCAAATGAAATAATCCTTGAAAAATAAGGATAAAATAATCATAATAAGAAGACAATGTTCTCTTTAAGAGCTTACGACATAGCAATTGATAAAACCTTATGAGAGGTTCAAATACCTAAAAATAATGAAGTGATGAGATCTCAAAATGTTATGATTGGCGAATATACCATGATGCACAAAGATGGATTCCTCAAAGAAGATGAGGGATGTCTGTTAGATTTTCTAACATAAGGGGGAGACTATAAGCAGCTATGAAATATATTAGGAATTATCATCAGCTCCTCATTCATAAGATAATTCAAGTCAAATATCGAAATCATGTCATATTAAGCTGCGGGTGCTCCTATTTTGTGTCCCTAAAGGACAAAGTCTACGCATGCAGGAAGTGTGGTGGACCAATCTATTCCAAATGAAATAATCCTTGAAAAATAAGGATAAAATAATCATAATAAGAAGACAATGTTCTCTTTAAGAGCTTACGACATAGCAATTGATAAAACCTTATGAGAGGTTCAAATACCTAAAAATAATGAAGTGATGAGATCTCAAAATGTTATGTCACACTGTGAACCGATACGAAATGATATATCATCAATATCTTTGATACAATATTGGAGCAGTATTGTAAAAGATTACGATGATCTGAATTTTATATTTATTTAAGCATGCTAGCATAGAAACATTTATCAAGTGACGTGAAAGGATGTATCTTGATAAACATAAAACTTATTTAATATGCAATCCATACATTTGAAGATGTTGCATAAGATATGCTGAATATTGTCACTTGTCCAAATTTATATGAAACTTTTTAAGGATTCAAAATGTTTGAAGCATATAACAGTTTTTGAAAAACTTATTTATAATCCGTATATTGTATAAGCTTATAGCTTGAAAATTATTAAAACTCTTGGAGAGTTTTCAAAAGTAATAGATTATTTGCTGAAATGAGAAATATACCAATTTGGATTGGTTATGAAGTACCATATCTTAGTGCAAGTGGTGCACTAGTGTATCTTGCAAATACTAAAAGGTCTAATATAGCTTTCTCAGTCAATTTGTTAGCAAGGTATATTTTTGCTCCTAGTAGGAGACATCAAAATGAGATCAAAGAAATGATTTTAATTTATTTTAAATATTGCAGTTTCGATCTTGTTGATTATGATGATGTTGGGTATTTATTTAACCCGCATAAATCTTGGTCTCAAATATGTAATGTGTTCACATGTGGGGATACTGTCATATCTTGGAGATATACAAAGCAATCTATCTAGCCACTTCATCGAACCATGTTGAAAGAATAGATATTCATAAAGCGAGCCGAGAATGTGTATGGTTGAGGTCCATGATACATCTCATTTGAAAGAAATATGGTTTGAAACATGAAAAAGTACCCATGATTTTGTATGAAGATAATGCAACATGCATAGCACAACTTAAGGGAGGATCTATAAAAGGAGATAGAATGAAGTACACTTCATCAAAGCTTTTCTATTTACATAAGCTCCAAAAGAATGGCGATATTAACGTGCAACAGATTCGTTCAAGTAACAATGTGGTTAATTTATTCACCAAGTTTCTTCCAACTGTAACTTTCAAGAAGATGGTGAACAAGATCGGGATGCAAAGGTTCATTGATGTTCTCGTCAGGGGGAACAAATACGCATTATACTCTTTTTTCCTTTCAAGGTTGTCCCACTGGATTTTTCTTGTAAGGTTTTTAATGAGGCAACCAAAATGTGTATTATTAGAGATGTGCACTCTTTTTCAGATTTTTTTCACTGAGTTTTTCCTAGTAAGGTTTTAACGAGGCACATTATCTATCAGTCATACATTCAAGGGGGAGTTTGTAAAGGGATAACTACATATCTTAGCAAACATAGACTCCTAATTATCTCATTTAGCCTAAGTTTCAATTAATTATAATTCATCATCACCTCTGGCCTATTAATTATTTCTAATTACAATTCACAGTCTCTCTCATATATTTTCTCTCTTTTTCTATTTTCTATTATTCTCCTTTTTTTTTCCTTTTTCAATTTTTTTCTTTTCCTTTTTTTGTTGTTTTCTCTTTCTTTTTTCTTTTTTCACTTTTTTCATGTTCGTTTTTTTTTACATTTTCTTTTTTTCTTTTTCATTTTTTCTCCACTTTTTTTTTCTTTTTTTGGTATTTTTTCTCTATTTTATATTACTCTCCTTCTTTTTTTGTATTTTTTTCTCCTCCTTTTTCTCTCATTTATTCTCCTTCTTCTTTTTTTCTTTTTTTTTCTTTTCATTTTTTCTTCTACTTTTCATTTGTGAGAACTAGCAAATACAAATACAAGTACGAACTATAAATACAAATACAAATGTGAACTATAACAGACAAATACAAGTGCAAACTATAAAATACAAATATAAATGCGAATTATAACATACAAATACAAGTGCGAACTATAAAATACAAATATAAATGTGAACTATAACATAAAAATACAAGTACGAACTATCATTTGTATTTTTTAATTATTGAAAAGGAATGATTGATTTTCTTTCTACGAATACTTATTTGTATTTATTAATACGAATTGTATTTATTGATACAAATAAATATAATTCAAATTCTTATACAAATAAAATATATACAAATACATATTATATTTGTATTTGCAAAATTATTTGTTTCATTTGTATGTAATTGTATTTGCATCAAGTGATATTTGTTTATTTACAAATATGAATGATAATTTTGATATACAAATACAAAACTGTACATTTGTATCAAATGATACATTACATATTTATATATTTTAGAATCAAGAAAATATAATTAATGCATTTACGTGTTTGTATATAAATACAAATGATAAATTATACATAGTCACGGTTAAATACAATATGCAATCAACTTATAAATACAAATACAAAATAATTCTTTAAAAATAAAAAGGTATCGATAAAAATAGAATATAAATACAAGTATAATCCAAATATAATCTAAATATAAAAACACAATAAAATCATAATATAAACATAATCCAATATAATATGCAATCAATTATAAAATACAAATGTAAAACAGTTCTTTAAAATACAAGTGTGAATTACATAAAATATAAATGATGGTGCAAACAAACAAATACAAATACAAGTGAGAACTATAAAATATAAATACAAATGCGAACTATAAAATATAAATACAAGCCCGAACTTTAAAATACAAATACAAATACAGTTGTATGAATGAATACAAAAATATAAATGACTGTGTGACTACAAATATGATATGGTATTTACTTGACATCCATGACTTGTGCTCAACTAGTCATATTTTTTGAAAATACAAAACATATAAAATAGAACAGAAAAAATGATAAAGAAAATAAGTACAAAAAAAAATCAAAGAAGAAAAGAAAAGAAGAAAGAAAAATAAAAGTTCGAGATTAAAGAGAGAATAAAAGAAAAAAATAAAAATAGGAAAAAGAAGAAGAAGCAAATGGGAAAACACGAAAAAGAAGAATAAAAAAAATAATGATAGTGTTTTTAGCGAGACTAAATATGTACTGTATTTATGTTTTTATGAATACAGATCACTGAGTAAAAGTGAATACAACGACTGAAAATCGAATATAATGGTTATAAATGATAATTATATAAAATGTGGCTATGGAAAAAAGGTTTTATAGCAAAGTGTCGCTATTTCTGAAAGATCATTTTATAAATGTATATACATTATAGTAAATGTCTATCAAGAATATAGATAAGATCTATCAAGATCTAGTTGATATCTATTAGAATATGAAATATCTACCTTTTAGAGAGCAACTAGGAGTATTTTTCCCTCTGAGAAACTAAGAATATTTTCCCCTATAAATAGAGGGGATTTTGTTCATTATATTCTCAATATCTCATCCAAGAAAATCCCTCAATAGTATTAACAATTACTCTCTATTCTCTCTCTACTCGTTCTTCTCTACTTTATATTTCATAACACAATTATATTTTTATCTTTATATTATTTAATATTGACTATAATAAATACATAAATTTATTTCATTGAAAAAGATTTTCTGATTACAAAATAATTCCTAAATTTATGGTATTGAATTTTTGTTTGATCGGGATCTTTTCCAAAATAAACGAATCGGTTGAATTTTACTTTAAAAAAAAAGTTTATCACTATTATTTAATTTCTTTCTCTTGGAATCATGAGTTTTCCTTTAAAAACCCAAAAAAAAAAAAAGATCTTGTTCCCTTATCCTAAAAAAACGTTTCTTCGTCAGTTTTTCCTTTAAAAAAGGAGTTGATTTACTTTTTCTTTAAAAAGTTGGTATGTTTTTCCAAAAAAATAAGGATTGTGGTTGTAATATATGAAAATATGCAAAGGTTTATCTTTATATTAATTAATTTCCTTCTCAAATACTAATTCTTACCATCCTTTTTAACTATGAATCTTTACTTCTATAAAAAAGGATTATACTTTTGGGTAATCGTCTTCCAACCTTTTTTTAATTATTTTAATAATATTAAATATTGACTATATTAAAAAATTAAAAAGCTTTCCTTACAAAAATATAATTTCTGAAACCAATTCTTCTCCAACCTGAAACCAAAAAAAAATAGTAATACCCCCCCCCCCCCCCCCCCACAACCCCTCTGACGTGAAACCAATCCTTCCCCAACCTAAAATCAAAAAGAGTAATTAACAAAAATCGCCCCAAACGTGAAACCAAAAAGATTCTATATAATAATTTTAAAATGTAATTAAAAAAAAAAAACCAACCAAACGTGAAACCAAAAAATTATATAATAACTAAAAAAAGATCCCTCTCCCACCATTTTTTATCCAAAAAAAAATAAATTCAAAAACCTTTCTTATCTTTCATACGTTTTAGCATAGCCTTTTTCATCAAAATATGATCAAAAAATCTCAAATACCAACTCATTCATTTTAGATTATTATTGCAATGGATTCTATTACCGATGTTGTAGCAATTAGCGCGTTGAAGTTATTCAATTCTATGGCCATAATAAAAGTCTTAGTGATAGAATGTGATCAAATAAAAGAATATAATAAAACAACAATGGGTACTCGAAAGTTTTGATGTTAGTTGATGAAGAGGTAAAAAAAATCTTACTTCGTCTTTAATTTTTATTTTTTATTTTTATGTTTCATCCATTAAAATAATACCTCCCCAATACTTTAGGGCACAAAACTTGGTGCTATACTTTTCAATGATTCAATTAAAAAAATGTACAACATTATTATAACAAGGCAATATTAAAAGTGTGAGGGTCTTAGAAAAATAATTCGTACTTTTTACCATTCATTTTTTTTTTAGACAAAGTCATCTTTTCACTTTTTTAAAATAATTATATTTTTATATTTATATTATTTAATGTTGACTGCAATAAATATATAAATTTATTTCATTGAAAAAGTTTTTCTGATTAAAAAATAATTCCTAAATTTATGGTATTGAATTTTTGTTTGTTCGGGATCCTTTCCAAAATAAACGAATCGGTTGACTTACTTAAAAAAAAAAAAAAGTTTACCACTATTATTTAATTTATTTATTTTTAGAATTGTGATCTTTTCCTAAAATAACAAAACAAAAAATTGTTCACTTGTTCTAAAAAACAAAGTTTCTTCATGAGTTTTTCCATAAAAAAAGAGTTGGTCTACTTTTTCTTTAAAATACTGGTATATTATTCCCAAAAAAATAAGGATGGTGGCTGTAATATATGGAAATATGCAAAGGTTTATTTTTATATTAATTAGTTTCCTTCTCAAATACTAATTCGTACTATTCTTTTTAACTAGTCTAACTGCACGTACCTCGCACGTGTAACGTTTGATTATTTAAATTAAATAATTTTATCTATTACGGAGATTTGTCATTTTAACTCCCTTTAAACTCCAAAGATTTTTAAGTTGACCTTCCAGGCTCCGAGAAAATGATGTTTGAGTTAAATTATTTTTAGGGGTGAAAATAGCATGTCTCGGGTAAGTTTCAGAATTTTCGAATGAGAATTGGATCGCATTTAAATTGACAAAATAGTAGCTCACCACGATTAGGCCGCATCACAGTGAGTATCACGGTGAGGAGGCCACCGCATCATGGTGGAGGCCAAATCATCATTTGTCAATTTTCAGAGGATCACCACGATTGCACTGCGTTGCGGTGAATCCAAAAACAGCAATTGTCATAATTCAGTGAGTTACCACGATTCCACCGCATCGCGGTGGATATCGCGATGACCCACTCACCAAGTTGTGGTGGAGCCTTTCGTCATTCCATTTGCGGGATTTTAAATCCCAAGGGCAATTTTGTCTTTCATCAAGCCCCTAAATCGTGTAAACAGAAAATTTGTCATAATATTGAGCAAAATATGCTTTAGGTCAAAGGTAGGAGAGGACCCACAGTTATATCTTGATGAGGTGAAGAAGATCACATAAGTTATGAATGTTACTAAAGAAGAGAGTGTGTAATTAGCTTCTTATAGGCTGAAAGATGTTGCTTATGATTGGGTTGTTATGTGAAAGAAAGATAGGGGTGAGAATCCAACTCCCGTGATTTGGTAGGCATTTCAGGATGCTTTTATAGATAGGTTCTTTCCGCATGAGTTGAGGGAAGCAAAGTTTGAGGAGTTCATGAACCAGAGTCAGGGCTCAATGACAGTGAAGGAGTACTTCCTTAAGTTCAACCAGTTGTCTAAGTATGCTCCGAAGTTTATAGCTGACACTATATATAGTATGAGTAGGTTAGTTACTGGAGTATCTGGATTGGTAGTCAAGAAGTGTAGGACTTCAATACTTATTGGAGATATGGATTTTGCTAGATTGATGACTCATGCCTAACAGATTGAGGCAGAAAAGTTAAAGGAAAGAGATGGAGGAAATATGTAGGCTAGAACTGGGTAGTTTGAGTATGGTCAATCAAGATTTGTAGGAGGAAATCATTCACAGTTTTAGAGTCATCCACCTTTACTAGCACCATCTTCAGCTAGTGCCCCCATACCTAGAACCAAGCAGAAACAGTGGGGTAAGACTTCTATGTCCAGATCTCAGAATAGTGTGGGTGGAAGGCCTAGGTATCCTTCACATGCTAGATGTGGTAAGAATCATCCTGGTGAGTACTTGTTGGGTCAGAAAGGTTTCTTTGGATGTGGTCAGTTGGGTCATGGTATCAAGGAGTGCCCATATTCTAAGCAAGGAAGCAGGGATATTCGTTCTCAGACTCAGGCTACTAGTGCACCAGCTTCTATAGCTCGCCCACTCCCTCCTCATAGCGCATTATCCAGTACTGGTGGCAGTCAGCGCCAGAATTAATTCTATACTTTACCATCCCGCCAGGAGCAGGAGAGCTCCCCAGATGTTATGACTGGTATGCTTCGTGTCTTTCATCTTGACATTTACGTATTGTTGGACCCTGGGTCGAGTTTCTCTTATGTGACCTGTAACGCCCTAAAAAATGGGTCCCGGAGCGTCACACGGTGCTTGAGGCTACTAACCCTTTGAGACATTTTTATTCAGTTCAACACTAATTAAGGGGTATCCATAAATAACCCTCAAATATCAACAGAGTAATCATCATTCAAGAATAAAAGAATTTCAGAAAGATAATAAAATACGACTTATTAGTCAACTCCCAACATCTATACTAGTCTGACAAGCCTCTAAGAAAATCAATAAAATTAGGGAGCCATTGAGACATGCACCAACTGACTCATACTCAGTTATCAAATTTAAACAATTTCGTAAAACCAACATCAGATATCACGTCCTCGGAACATGAGGACTCACCACAACAGAGGATGTAGAACAGCGTGCCCGAAGAATCACTGTCGAACCTGGAACTGAGCACCTGAACCTATATTCCGAGAAAATGCAGCCCATATCCAAAGATGTGGGTCAGTACCATGGAAAAGAACCGAGTATATAGGGGTGTATGCAGTTGTATAAACATCATCATCATAAATATTTATTAGAAATATGCAGGATGTATGAAAGACTCACATAGCCCGAAGAAAATCATCATAATCATGAGAGGATGAAATAAGTACAATAACACATGTGAGTCATCATATAATTTGTCAATCACTTTCAGTTCATCAAGAATATCAATTCTCATAATGTCAATATCATTTAAATCTTTCGAAAGAATAACTTTCACAATTCCACTTTCAAATCACTTCACCATTCACCATAGACACAAGGAAACACACACACACTGGGAGATCCTATAACCGACATAAACCATGTGAGCTACATGGAGTCCAACGTACAACCCACATTGGGGAGAACCGTCCTATCCTTGCCATCGGAGTAGGACTATCGATATCAAATCCACACAAACTAGTGATCACTATATAAATCACCTCAGGCTCACTCCTATGGGGGCACATAGTTCTAGGGAAGTAAGGTCACTTTATACCTCCCACTCGGTGCTAAAGATTTCTCCCGGACTTAGCTCAGATTATTTCAAAGACAATCCACAACAAAATAATTTCAGTAATATATAAATATACATCGAGAGCCATCATGCTTCCCATCTATCAAAATCAACCACGTTGTGGATTTCTTTCACACTCGAGTTCAAAACAACTCCATTAAGATCAAAAGGTCAAATCATTCAAAATATCTCAAATATTCAACATCAACATGCTTATAACACACACTTTCTCAAAAAAACATAATTTTCAATGGGGATTCACGACCCAAATATCAAAATCATGATAAATATCGTTCAAGATTCATGCTTTATATCTCCACACATATAAATTCATCTTACAAAATCATAAACATCAAGATTTCATAATAATCAACATAAGATATAGGCTCATGCTTCAAATTCGTAAAAAAATCAAATAAAAATCATGCCTTTGTAAAGAAAATTACTTTTGGGCACAAGAACGAAAGAGAGTTCTTGTTGAAAAAACCCCACATACCTTGAATGATGAACTTTAAATCGATACTCATTTTTGAGATTTTAATCGTGCCTTTGAATAATGGTTCTTGGAGTTCTTGAACTAGGAACTTGGAATCTTGAAGAAATTTGCAGAATTAATGGTGAACTTTGGAGGTTCTTGAAGTTGGATGTAGGAGCTTAGGGTTTTCTTTTTGAGGGAATTTGATGAAATATAACATATAATGCTTCTAATAGGCTTTAATATAGGGTTTGGACGGATTTTGGGTGAGGAAAAATGACCAAAACGCCCCTAAAAATCAAATTATTCTCGAATCTGTCCTTTGATGGACTGTTTTGATAGTCTGACGTAGATCAACCATAACGTTTTACTCCGATATTCAAATTAGATGAAACTAATTTAATTAGAAAGGGAACTCTCATATCTTTCCATTGATATATAATATCTTACCCAGATCATTGTGTACGAGGAGTTATGATCATTTGAAGTTGACCCAAAAATTCACTTTTGATAGGCTGAAGTAGATCGACCATAACTTTTTGCTCCGATAGACAAATTGGATGAAACTAATTTCATTAGAAAGAGGACTTGCAGAGCTTTCCACGATATATAGTAGATTACCCAGATCATTATGCACAAGGAGTTATGATTGTTTAAAGTTGGAGCAAAAATACGCCAGGCCTCAATACTTTTTCCTGAACGTTTTACTGTTCACTACTATTCACGGTTCGATCGGAATGCTCATAACTCGTCACTCGGGTGTTTGTTTTGGATGATCCATATATCGTTGGAAAGATTATTCAATACTCTACACAATGGTGGTTCATAATCTAAGACATTCTGCATGAAAAATTTATAATTCATTCTAGAAGATAGAACCCAACACGTTTACGCATAAAATTTCAACGAAAAATTTTTTGGGGTATTACATGACCCCACTAGTTGTAGTTAACTTTGAAATAGGTCCTGAAAAAGATCCCTGAGCCCTTCTTGGTTTCTAATCCAATGGGTGAGTCAGTTGCTACCAAACAGATTTATAAAAAGTGTCCCATTACTATCCTTCATAAGATCATGTTAGCAAATTTGATAGAATTAGACATGGTTGACTTTGACCTTATTATTGGTATGGATTGGATCCATTCTTGTTATGCATCCACAGATTGTCACACCTGAGTGGTGAAGTTTCAATTTCCTGATGAGCCTGTCTTTGAGTGGGAAGGCAATTCAGTGTCTCCCAAGTGTTATTTCATATCTTATCTTAAGGTTAGAAGGTTTATATCTAAAGGGTGTATCTATCATCTAGTTCAAGTCAAAGACACTAAGTCTGAGACTCCTACAGTTCAGTCAATCCACGTAGTCAATGAATTTTCTGATGTGTTTCTCGAAGATTTGCCAGGGATACCTCTCGATAGGGAAATAGAATTCGGAATTGATCTTTATCCTGATACTCAACCCATCTCTATTCCTCCATATCATATGGCTCCTGCCGAGCTTAAAGAGTTGAAGGAGCAACTCAAAGACCTCTTAGACAAAGGTTTCATAAGGCCCAGTATTTCTCCATGAGGCACTCCCATCCTATTTGTACGTAAGAAAGATAGTTCCTTACAAATGTACATTGACTATCGTCAGCTGAATAAAGTTAGTTCAAAACAGATATCCTCTTTCTAGAATTGATGACTTATTCAATCAACTCCAGGATGCAAGTTATTTCTCCAAGATAGACCTTAGATCTGACTATCATCAACTTTGAGTAAGGGAATGTGATACCCGAAGATAGCTTTCAGAACCCATTATGGCCATTTTGAATTCCTAGTTATGTCTTTTGGGCTGAGAAATGCCCCCAGCAGCCTTCATGGACTTAATGATCCGTGTGTTCAAATAGTACCTAGACATGTTTGTCATAGTTATTATAGATGATATCCTTGCCTATTCCCGTAGTGAGGATGATCATGCAGACCATCTTAGAATTGTGTTGCAAACTCTTAGAGATCACCAATTGTTTGCCAAATTCAACAAGGGTGAATTTTTGCTAAGGTCAGTAGCTTTACTCAGTCATATTATTTCCAGTGATGGCATTAGAGTTGATCCCCAAAAGATCGAAGCAGTGAGAAAATGACCTAGACCCGTTTCTCCATTAGACATCAGAAGTTTCTTAGATTTAGCTGGCTATTATAGATGATTTGTTGAGGGGTTTTCGTCCATTGCGTCTCCTATAACCCGATTAACTCAGAAGAACGTTAAGTTTCAGTGTTCAGATTCTTATGAAAAGAGTTTTCAGGAGTTGAAGACTCGACTCACTTCAGCCCTAGTCTTAGCATTATTTGATGGAACAGATGGATTCATTGTGTATTATGATACTTATAGAGTAGGCTTGGGTTGTGTTTTGATGTAAAGAGGTAAGGTCAATCCTATGCCTCTAGACAGCTTAAGCCTCACGAAAAAAACTATCCTACTTATGACCTTGAGTTAGCTGCTGTTGTGTTTGCCTTGAAAATATGGAAGCACTATCTTTATGGGTGTATGTTGATGTGTTTACGGACCACAAAAGTTTGCAGTATGAATTTATGCAGAGAAAGTTAAATCTCCGTCAGAGAAGGTGGCTAGAATTGTTGAAAAATTATGACATGAGTAATTTGTACATCCGGGCAAGGCCAATGTTATGGTAGACACCCTTAGTAAACTGTCTATGGGCAGTATTGCTCATATAGAGAGTGATAAGAAGGAGTTAGTTTGGGAAGTTCATCGATTGGCTAGATTGGGTGTTTGTTTAGTTAATTTGGCTGAGAGCAGCGGTGGGTGCAGAGTAGTGCAGAATCTTCCTTAGTTTTTGAGGTGAAGAAGAAACAAGATCAAGATCCCATTCTAGTTAAGTTAAAGGAGTCGATTAGAGATCAGAAGGTGGAGGTTTTCTCCCAAGGGAGAGATGGAGTGTTGAGATACCAGAGCTCGATTAGAGATTAGAAGGTGGAGCTTTTCTCCCAAGGAAGAGATGGCGTGTTGAGATACCAGGGTAGATTGTGTGTGTCATGCATTGATAATTTGAGACAACGGATTATGGCTGAAGCGCATAGTGTGCTTTACTCCATTCATCTTGGTGCTATTAAGATGTATCGAGATTTGCGAGAGATTTTTTGGTAGAGTGGTATGAAAAAAATATATTACAGAGTTCAGAGCTAAATGTTCAGTTTGTCAACAAGTTAAGGTAGAGCACCAAAGGCTTGGTGGTACCTTGCAAGAGTTCAATATACCCACTTGGAAGTGGGAAGAGGTGAACATGGATTTTATAATAGGGTTACTTCGTTCGTGATATCAGTATGATTCAATTTGGGTTATAGTAGACAGGTTGACTAAATCAGGCTATTTTCTACCAGTTCATACGTCCTACTCAGCTGAAGACTATGCTAAGCTGTATATTAGAGAGTTGGTCAAATTGCATGGAGTTCTTTCGTCTATCATTTCAGGTAGGGATACTCAGTTTACCTCTCACTTTTGGAAGGCCTTTCAGAAGGGTCTTGGTACCCAAGTCCATCTTAGTTCAACTTTTCATCCTCAGATAGATGGTCAAGCAGAGTGGACCATTCAGACTCTAGAAGATATGTTGAGGGCATGTGTGCTTGATTTTAAGGGTAGTTAGGATGAGCATTTGTCGTTGATTGAGTTCACCTACAATAACAGTTACCATGCTAGCATTCAAATACCCCCATTTGAGGCACTTTATGGGAGAAGATGTAGGCCACCTATCGGTTGGTTCGAAGTGGGTGAGGCTGCGTTGATAGGGCCAGATGTGGCGTTAAAAGCTATGAAGAAAGTCCAGTTGATTCAAGAAAGGTTGAAAATAGCTCAAAGTCATCAGAAATCATATGCAAATATGAGGAGAAAAGATCTTGAGTTTGAAGTCGATGACTTAGTTTATTTGAAATTATCACCCATGAAGGGGGTAAAGAGATTTGGCAAAAAGGGGAAGCTTAGTCCCCGCTATGTTGGCCCTTTCAGAATATTAAGCCGTGTAGGGAAGGTGTTATATGAACTTGAGTTGCCTGTAGATTTATCCTCTGTTCACCCCATATTCCATGTGTCCTTGTTAAAGAAGTGTATTGGTGACCCAGCGGTTGTAGTACCCTTAGAAAGCACAGATATTTATGATAGCCTCTCTTATGAAGAGATTCCGATTGAGATCCTTGATTGCCAGATTCGTAGACTAAGGAACAAAGAAGTTCCCTTGGTCAAAGTTCTTTGGCAGAACCAATCTGTTGAGGCACTTGGGAAGCAAAAGCGGATATGCGAACCAAGTACCCTTATCTCTTTGTTGCAGATTCAGATTCAGTTCAAGGTAACAAGTTTTCCCAGATCATCTCTTTTTCATTCCAAGTTTTAGCTTTACCTAGCCATTCTCTTGATAATTCTTACTCTTGCAAATCAGTTTAGTCATGCTTTCAGTTGTGCATGCCAGTTATAGCCTCAGTTTTTCAAGCATCTCAGCTTCATTAGTCTCATTCGAGAACGAATGTACCCAAGGGGGAGATATTGTAATACCCCGAATATTTCTAGCTCAACCCTTAGTACGTACTTGTAGCACTTAGAATCTGAAAAAAAAAAGTTAGGAGTTGAGGGATTTAGTCATTTTGACACCCTTTAAACTTCAAAGATTTTTAAGTTAACCTTCCGGGCTTTGAGACAATGATGTTCGAGTTAAATTATTTTCAGGGGTGAAAATAGTATGTTTTGGGTAAGTTTTGAAATTTTCGGACGAGGATTGGATCGCATTTGAATTGGTAAAATATTAGCTCATCGCGATTGGGCCGCATCGTGGTCAGTATCGCGGTGTGGAGGCCACCGCATCGCGATGGAGGCTAAATAGGCATTTGTAAATTTTCAGAGGATCACCGCGATAGCACCGCGTTGCGGTGAATCCCAAAACAACAATTGTCACAATCCAGTGAGTCACCACGTCATGGTGGGGCCTTAACCAACATTCTAGTTGCGGGATTTTAAATCCCAAGGGCAATTTTGTCTTACATCATGCCCCCAAATCGTGTAGATAGAAGATTTATCATAATATTGAGCAAAATATGCTCATGTCTCATCAAATTCTCAATTAAAACCCTAGGCTCCAACATTCAACTTCAAGAATCCCCAAATTTCCACCATTTTTTCCCAAAATAGTTCAAAATTCAAGGTTCTCAATTCAAGAATTCCAAGAATCAACCTTCAAGAGCACAAATAGGATCTCAAAACCAAACTTCTTCATCTAGTTCATCAATTAATGTATGTGGGGTTTTCAACAAGGATAAATCTTTCATCCTTGTGCCCAAAACTAGTTTTAAATTACAAATTTACTTGACTTTACATGAATTTCAATTTAGGGTTCATACCCATTTATTACTATTTGAAGATTTTGATGTCTTAAGTGATTTTAATATTGAATGGCATGTTTACTTTCATAAATTCATACATATGACTATATTTTCCAGATTTTGAGTTGAATTATGAATATTTACTCTATCAAGCATGAACATTATGATATTTTGACATGAATTTGAAGCATGGGTTATCAAGCCCTAGTTGAATATTACTATTTCAAGAGTGGTTATGCTTTTAAGCATCCCACGATATGTTATAGATAACTTTGAATAAAGATTTGATCTTTTGAGCTTTTAATCTTTAGCCAAGATAAGGAATCCACTCTTCAGCTTAAATTCAGTTTTGAATGAACAGGTGCACAGTTAGCTTTCAATATGAAACATTATGGCTTTTTAAAGTAAATTTTCCTACAGCATGAGCATATATATATTAAAGAGAGTAGTATTTAGCACCGAGCAAAAAGTACGGGTTTAGCGCATCCTACTTTCCTAGAACTACGAGCCAATGAAGGTACAGATTTATTATTCCCATTTCAATATGGATGACAGTTACAGATGTGATCACTTAGCTCAAGTTATACTCCCTGGCAAGAGTATGATACCTCTCCCCAACGTGAGGTTTTTCCCTTAGGATAATGAGACGTTGAACTCCATGATAGATCACATGGTTTATGTCGGTTAGAAGAATCTCCCTACTAGTAAAGAATAATAGAAAGTCTTTTAAAAGAGTTTTCCTAACAATAAAGATCTTCAGAATAGTTTTAAAAGTATTTTTCCTATAGACTAACAGAAAAGAATGACAGATAACAATTCAGCTTTTAGACTTTAAATGTGATGGGTTGCCGAATTTATGCAGTATATTTTTATTATTCATGATTTATGGTTTTCAGCTTTTTGTTATTCCAGCCATGTTAGTCATCACATACAGCATACATATTCTGTGAATGCTTATACCATTAAGATATTGATTTACTATGCATTCACCCCAATATACTCAGTACATCTTCAAAGTACTGATCCACATATATGTCTATGTGCTACATTGTCTTATAATGTAGGTTCAGGTGCTCAGTCTCAGCAGAGTGAGTGATTTCGGGCATCTCTATCTACATTTCTATAGTTGTTGAGTCCTCATGGTTCGAGGGCCCATTTATCCAAATTTTTAGCTTTCATAGTATTTGATTAGTTTCTTACAATTTAGTCCGAGTTAGTTAGGGGTTTTTCCCAATGGCTCTCTAGCTTCTTAGTAGTAGAGGCTTGTCAGACTACTAGTTATTATTTTCAGACTTTTCGTATTTGTTATCCAGACAGTATATTCAGTTGATCTCAGAAAGTTTTGATATAATTCAGTATTAATGGTTGATTTGTTTATCATAATGGGAGTTATAGACTTAGTAGCAGGCTTTCAAGGTTAGATTGAGGCTACTCGTAGTCTTAAGCACCTTGTGACATCTCGGGACCAGGTTCTGAGGCGTTACACACATCTTAAGGGATGATTTATAAAAGGAGAAAGAACGAACCACACTTCATCAAAACTTTTCTACATACATAAGCTACAAAAGAATGGTGATATTAACGTGCAACAGATTCATTTATGTGACAATGTGGCTCATTTATTCACCAAGTCTCCTCCAATTACATCTTTCAAGAAGATAGTGCACAATATCGGGATGCAAAGTTCATTGATGTTCTCGTCAGGTGGAGCAAATACGCACTGTACTCTTTTTTCCTTTCAAGGTTTTGCCCCACTAGGTTTTCTTTGTAAGGTTTTTAATGAGGAAGCCGAAATGTGTATCATTGGAGATGTGTACTCTTTTTTCTTCACTAGATTTTTTTTTCACTTGGTTTTTTCTAGTAAGGTTTTAACGAGACACATTATCTATCAACTAGACATTCAAGGGGAAGTGTTATAAATGTATTTACATTATAGTGAATGTCTATCAAGAATATAGATAAGATCTATCAAGATCTAATGAGATTTATCAAGATCTAGTTGATATCTATCAGGATTTGAAGTATTTATCTTTTAGTCAGAAACTAGGAGTATTTTCTCCTATAAATAGAGGGGTTTTGTTCATTGTATCCTGAATCTTATGATATCTCATCCTCAAGGGAAACAAAGAAGTCTCTCCCCTTCTTTCTATTTATACTTTTTGTTCTTTCTTTATATTTCATAACAGGTATTGAATTTTTGTTTGATCGGGATCTTTTCCAAAATAAACGAATCGGTTGACTTTTACTTTAACAAATAAATTTATCACTATTATTTAAATTATTTTTTTGTTGAAATCGCTAGTTTTTCCTAAAAAAAACAGACAAAAAAGAGTTTGTTCCCTTGTCCTAAAAAGAAGTTTCTTGGTGAGTTTTTCCTTTAAAAAAAAAAGAGTTTGTTTACTTTTTCTTTACAAAATTGGTATGTTTTTCAGGAAAAAAAATTAAGAATGGCGGTTGTAATCTATATCTATAATCTATATCTATATCTATAATCTATATTTATAATCTATATCTATAATCTATCTATAATCTATAAAATATTAAAAGTGTGAAGATTCTTAGAAATATTGTTTGAACTTTTTGTCCTTCATTAAAAGTCTTAGTTTTACACAAAATCAACTTTTTCCTTCTTTTTTTTTTAATATTTAAGAGCTGAAAATTAATTAAATATATTTATGGTAAAATATTTCTTATTAGAAATCAGAATTAATGACAAGTAACAATTTTTATTAATGACAAGTAACACTTTTTCCATTACTAGTTGGTGCGGATAACTTTAATAGATCTATTGTAACTATGGATCTATTTTTATTTGTACGTGGACATTTCTTAACTTCTCTAAATATTTTTATTTTATTTATGTTTATATATTGGGGGGTGATTAAATGGTATTTGATTAAATGCTTTACTGTAGTATTCTTTAATTTTTTTTCTTAGTCTTTGTAATTCTTCTATATTATTTTTGAGGTATTCTATACCTTTTGTTCTAAAATATTCTATTAAATTCTCTTTCATAAGCATTACTTCTAATCTTATTTCTTCCATATCTTGTCTCCAATATTTTAAATACTCATAGTTTATCATTTTATTCTAAAGTAGTTGCTTGTTTACTAATTTCCATGTAATATTCTATTCTAATTGTATAATAATTTATATCTGAATTAAGGTTATTAATGCTATTAATTAGCTCTCTTTCTTCTTCTCTTAATGAGTTTTTTATGTTATATAAACTATTATCTGTACTTTTTTCTAAATTTTCTAAGGTTTCTTTTATCCATATTAATTTTTATTTTAGATTTTCCATTATTTCTTTGAGTTGGTTTCTATAATTAATTTCTTCATATAGGTCACTTAGGTTTTCACTAATTTTTCTAATATATTCTAACATTTTAGTTTGAATAATATCAATTTGGGTAATTATCTAGGTATAGTTGTTCTATCCAATTTATAATTTCAATTTCATAGTCTAATATTTTTTTCTAATATTATTCTCTTAATATCTATAATTTCTATATTTCTAAGTATATATAAGATTAATATTTTAAGATTATCTGTCATTTAAAATTGGTTAAATACTTTATGATAATATGTTTTAGTTTTTTGTTTTAATCTCATTAATTCTTCTATATTTTCACTGAGAAATTGTATATATTTTATATCCATTTTCTAATATTCTAAATATATGTAATTTATCATAGTTGATGTGTGGGTTTGGTATGTAAGTATTTATAAGAGTAGTTAGGTAGGTGTGGTATATAATTAATTCTAGTCATAAAATATCTATCAAATATTTTTTCCAATATGATTTTTCTTATATCTATTATTTATATATCCCTAAGTACATATGAAACAAGTATTTTAAATTTATCTACCATTTCGTCAGATAAATAAGTATTTATTTTTCATATGATGCTTTTTTAAAATATTCCCTTCAATCATATACATAACAAAATATGATCATTTTAGATTACTATATACTAGATTATTCTTAAATAACTTATTCTTTGGTCACTATTAACATGGTAATCTGGATACTTTTCCCTTAAACAGTGCCTCTACTCTGGCTACTCCTCTATCACGACTTTCTTGTCTCATCGGTTTCACCTTTAGGATGGCATAGTTCTTAGGAATTTTTCTCCTTTTCCACTTTGCTAATAAACTTCTTAACATGCTGTTTTTCGAATAATTCTACTATAAAGCAACTAACATGAACTTATTTTATCATATCATGATTGTTAGGAATTTATAAATTTAGCTATTAATAATCATAAATAAATATACCTGTTCTGGTAGGTTTGATAATTCTAAGTTTTGTTCATCCATAGCTTTTTCCATTGAAATATACCTGTTTGTAATAAATGTTTAAAAGTTTGCTGTGAAAGAAGAGTGTTTGCTTCAACGTATGAAGGCTTATTTTTTTCTGCCTTTGATGCCTTCATTTATAATGAATGATTTACATAGTTTTTTCTTACTAATGTTTTACACGTTTCTCAAACTTTACGTCCTATTCTATCTTTACAAAAAATCTAAAAACTAGACTAAAAAGTCTAGACTATTTTTTACAAAGTCTTTATCTACCTAACCTAATTATTATACTTTACAAAAAAAGTCTTCTAAAGTATAAAAAAGACAAAAACTAAAACTTTACAATAGTTTACAAGTTACGTGGAAAATTGTGAAAGTTTGTTACATGTCGCTTTCACAATTTAATAGCTTATCTTTTGTCTCCATTATTGCTTCCGTTGATATCTTCTTCTTGTTGTATCTGCTGTTTTTCTATCTTCTTTTCAGCTGGCATGCTTATCTTCTTGATTCTTTGATTCTAGGCGGACTTCTGGGATAATATTATTTTCTCCATTACATCTCGAACATTGATGGTCTGGATATTTGTGTCCAATTATCTTGCAATATCTTGTTAATAATCCATCTGAAATAAATCCTTTCCTAATTGCTCTTGCAGTAGATTATTTTTTAGGTTAAGTAACGTCATTATCCATTGTCTAACTTCTTCCATATCTGCTTGTCGTAGTTCTTTTGAATTTGAATAAATCATTTGATAGTCTCTTGAATAATAGCTCCATATTGGGTTTCCATTGATATAATTATTTGTTAATTCTTGAATAATTGTAGCTAGTCCAATGAGTCTTTTATTTGCGTAGAAATCAGGTATCTCAATTCTGGGCATCTCTGGCTGCTGCACAATATCTTTCGGTATAATCATATCTCTAGCTAATCCTATTTTTACAACTTGTATAACTGGTTTGATCTCGTCGATATTATCTCTACTGGTGCAATATAACACTTTATATAAAATAGATTTCATTTGGTTATTCTTTTATAGGTGATGAATATTTTATGTAATTCTTCCATAACTGTTAGTTCTTCTCCGTCTTGGGTATATATGGTATTTAATAATCCATAGTCAAAACTTGTTTTTATTAAGCTTGGGTTGGTTTTGGGTAATGCAATTAGCTTGTTGTAACCTTATAATTTTTGGGTTATATAGTTTGTATTTGGTCCTTGGGTATCTATAGCTCTGGGGTTAAGGTTTAGAAAAGTTTGTACGTTGTAGATATTTTCTATGTATTCTCGGGTTATATAGTTATAAACTTTTTTATCTTGATTCGGACTATCTCGGTATGTGGTAATTTGTAGGGGTAGAAATAAGAGGTCTTTTTGTATTTTTGGTATAAATGGTTTCTCAAATATCTTATTCATGTTCATGTTCTGGTATCTTTATCTACTAACTCCTTTGCTTGTATTTGCAATTGTAGATTGATAAACGTTATGGGTTTTATGGAGTGTCCCAATGTCTTCTTCTAGCTCTGGAATTTTAATGTCTTCCGATCAACATAGCTCTGCACACTGTTGAGTTAGCTGATTTGCAGCTTTAGACTTCAGTTTAACTTCATTAATCTTTAGCTTTTTTATTTCATTATCCATACTATCCACTTTCATTGAAAGCGTAGTTAGGGTTTTGAGTATCTTTTCTAAAGCATCATCTTCT